>NC_056586.1:1670157-1852657 GCF_018340385.1 Cyprinus carpio
AGGATTTAGGGCCAAGCAATAATAAAAGAAATAAAACCATTTTGAGATTAAAGTCGTTAAATTTTGAGATTTTATTTTCTTGTAATTTAATGAGTTTATTCTCAACATTTTATTAAGACTGTTTTTCCTCTAAATTTAATGATTTTTTTTCTCAAAACATAATGATTTTATTCTCGAAATTTAATGAGTATAATCTCAACATTTTATCTAAACATTTTTCTTGAAATCTAACAAGTTTTTTTTTTTTCTCGAAATTGAACAACTTTAATCTCGAGATGTTTTTTTTTTATTATTATTATTGCTTGGCCCTAATCCTCTTCGGTACAATATGATTATTTTATTTATTTTTTTAGTTATCAAAAAATAGTGGTATCAAATACAGTATAAAACAAATGAAGGCATCAAACATTAACTATTTTTTTTTTTTTTAAATGTAATCAAATGAAAATGTAACAATCCCTTTTCATTTTTGGAAAATAAAAGTGGTGTACAGGAGAGCTTTACTGTAAAAATTAAAACATGGATGAAAAATGGTGTGATTATTCTTTTAAAAATAAAGTTTTAATAATTGTATTATTACTTTTAGTCTGAGAAGTGCATTCCACTGTACAATTGTAATATATTTCTAACACAATTTCAAGTAAAAATTAAATCTTATTTTTACAGGTTGTCGAGAAGACTTTTACATTTCTGTGTAAATAATATGGCAGTAGTTTATAGTGTAACTCTGCCTGAATGCAGAAATATTTGTCAGTTTTCTTAGGAGCTCTTTGTATTACTTACATTTATTGTACATACACCACCTAATCATACACAACATAAATGATCACATATGTAAGAACCACACCAACAAACTCACACAGATGAACACCTCAGACTCGGAGATATTCAGCTGGGCTTTTCTGGACTTCCTGTGAGGCAGGCAAATCTAAGAGATCCGGTGTCCTCCTGTTAAAGTGAGGAATCAGGGGACACATTTAAGACACATTAAGTGTTGGAACACCCTCCACATCCTATAGCAGAGCTTTCACACACGTGTTTCCGCAGCTTGGGAAAACCATCGAACACACCCAGTTCTTACCGGGAATACGGCCAAATGTTGCGTCAGGATAAAATTCAATCATGAGTTGGATCGCTCTCTATGGACCAGAAGTGCTGCTATTACCCTAGGCTGGACGTCTGGGTCTGAGGACAGTAAGTAATAAACCTGCATGGTTTTACACCATAAAAATATTAAACTGTAACATAAAATGAAGCTAACTAAATCCATCTTTACACTGCAAACACAGTACAGAAAATATATATATAAAACACAGATGCAGTAAATGCATTTAAAAAGGAATCACAACAAATAGAAACACACTATGATTCTTGCAATCTAAAATAAAATACTCCCTAAAAGACGCAAACGCAGGTTACTGCAAAAAGTGTAAAAATCTGTGTCCTGAAGCAAAACCATAAGCCATAACTTGTAGTGTGTGAATAAATTCTGAAGCATCTATTTTTGACTTTAAAAAACTGTAAGTTCTTGTCCTCGAAAGTGATTGGACAAGTTGCATTTCAATAGTGCTTACATACAGTCTAACAGTACTGGACATTTTCACTGCTTCTGTCACTCATGTTCCACTGTCCACCACTCATGCATTAGTGGTGTTTATATATATATACATACATACATATATATATATATATATATATATATATATATAGTGTATATAATTGAATCGTTCATTCAACCAATTCGTAAAATAAAAAACAACAACAACAACAAAAAAAAACTCCCTTGGTTTACAAAAACACCACTATAATGTGTTGTTCGGAGAGACAACTTTTACTTCTTTAAACATATATTATAAGAAGTAAAGATTCAGCCAGCTATTTATTATTATTTGAGCCTTTTCACCTCAAATGCCACACTATTACATTTTCTTCAGTTATTTAAAAACTGCTGATACAATTAGTTTGAAGAGAACCAAAAATCATTAATGAGACCATTGTCTCAAAATAAATCTAGGCTATAACATAAAAAAAATCATTTGATGGATCAAGTTAGATCAAATCTAATGGTTTAGAGGAAAATAGAATCAAGTGCACTGTTGTGTTATACCCCACATTTATGGAACATACTGTATGTTTTAAACTGGATTTGTGAAAGATTTTTCTTTTTCTTTATATTGGACACACTTATTTGTCATTGATCCTTGTTTGTCAGCGTAGAATCACACTATGAACATGGCACATCAAACCAACTGATTGCTAACACTGTCTTTAAAGGCAGTCCGTCAGTCTTGCTGACTTCTTGTGCAGTAACTCATATCTTTCAGTTTCCTCCTGGGTGCCTTCTCTTCTCCAGCCCATGGACTTTATTTACATGTAATCTCTGTCCTGTGGCAGAGCTAGAGAGGAAAGTGACTGCCTACAGAATGTAGCGTGGAGGCTGGAGACAAATTAATTGTCTTGTTTGGGTGATGGTAATTTGACAGGCATTAGAGGAGTGACGCAGGGGCAGCGGCGGGTGAACAGGCACGTGTGTGTGGTGTGTTAAAGGTTCTTCTCTTTAAGCGCTTTCAGCCGGCCCCTCCTCCTCTTTTCATTAGTGGAGGCAGAGAGACGCTGGAGCGAGGCACAATTGAGGAACACTTAGTGGAGGTGTGAGAGACGAGATGTGTGTGTGTGTGTGTGTATGTGTGTGTGTGTGTGTGTGTGTGTGTGTGTGTGTGTGTGTGCGCGAGCAGTGGAATGTGCTCTGCTTTCTTCCCCATCTGACATTTGTTTCAGTCTCTCTCCATGTTTCATTCTATGCCTTGCTTTAGAGGCCAAAGAAATTCTAAATTTAAAGATAATGAAAAATGATTATAATATGTGTACTCTATCATGGCAATGACAGCATTTTAGGATGTATTTCATATAGCTGAAATAAAATACTTTTGGAATGTTTCCATGTTCTGGTGAATGATTTGCATTGAAAATTTGTCATGATATTTGCACTTCATTGCATTGTATTTTAGAGTTAGGGTTAGGAAATGGAAATGTCCATACAATTACTGGATAATATCCTGGCAGAAATTAATTCATATTAATTCCTTCATATTAATGCAGTACATTGTGCTCTATTTTTATGTTGTTATTTATTTATTTTTTTACAGTGTCCATATAGATTTTTTTCATTTTTATGTTTTAGTTTTGGTTATTTTAGTACATCAAGTTAATAAATTAGAATGAGAAATGTTGCCTTGGCAACTAGGTGAAAAACATTATTTCGTTTTTATTTATTTATTTTTTTCATTTCAGTTAAACTTTATTGTATTTCAAGTAAGGACATTTTTATGGTTTTAGTTTTAAATACCTACAATAACCCTGTCTAAAATATATATATATATATATATATATATATATATATATATATATATATATATATATATATATATATATATATATATATATATATATATATATATATGAATATATATTTATACAAGTCCATGAACAGTATTTGACCGGTCTCATCATACAAATTCACAGAGTACAATTCTTCACAGGCTTGCATTTCCAGTTTCCCGCATTCACATTAGTATAAATGGACATCAGTGAATCAAACAGTGTAGTGTAGAATTGCCCAAGCTTTTTAATACAAAAGGACAAAAACTGATTTTTTGGTCAAAGTGGATTTAGAGCTGTGGGCCAAAAGTAAATGTTGCATTATATCCAACTATATTATATTCAAATTTATTCAGTTATTAAAAAATTAAACAAAATATTTAAATAACATTTTTAACCAATGTAAAAATAAAACTGTTAAAACAAAAACATACATAAGAAATGAAGATGTGCTTCAATGGCATGTTTTTCCCCTATTTTTTTCTTTTTCTTATGATATAGCATGGTGGACCAAATCAAACGTCATCATGGGCTAACTTTGGCACACGGGTCCTGGGCATCTCTGGTCTGGTGTGACCATCCCTTGCATGTAATTGCAACTTAGACATACTTTGAAGGCAAAACAGAGCCGCAACAAGCAGCCTTATCACTCTCAGGTGCTCGCTGTCTTTTTTTCACCTCTATCTTTTCTCCATCACACACACAGCTCTCTCCTCTTGTGTTGTTTCTGCGTTCAGCTGTGCTACACAGACGACCTTAATTTGACAGTGTCATGAAGATCTGTATTCATTGGTGCACTCTTTTCATAATCCAATCCTCCTCTCCAACATGCAATTAGTGCCCCCTTGCTGCCACAAACACCCCCTCCCCACCGACCCAAGCCGGCATGTGCAATGAGACTGTTACAGCTTTCCCTGTGCCTTTCGTTTAGAACCCATGTCCTGTAATGAATATGTACATGAAGGACCTGAGCCAAGGAGGGGGTCACATGCAATCAACCTTGAATTCAATTATGGCAGTCAAGGTTAATGAGTGTGCACAGTGGTCAGAGGCGAGCGCCACACCAGCGATTATATTCAGCCCGGCTGAATTCACAATGCAGAGAGAGAGACAGAAAGGGTCCCTGAGGGATGCGGGAATTGTGCAGTGGGAGAGGAAGGAGAAGTGGAAGGAGTCGTGTGTAAAGAGATGGAGAGATAGACAGAGCCATGTCACGACGTTGCTTCTCGATTACATTGAGTTCTCCCGGGCAAATCAGATTGCAAGAAAGGTTAAGCAGCCCCCCCTCCCACTCTACCTCTGCCCCGTCACCGTCATTCCTCTCTCTTCCTCTCTCTGTGTCTCTCTCTCTCTCTCCCCTGGTTGCTGTAATATGATTAGTCTACATAAAGACGTGTCTGGAGTGTAATTCAGTGCTCGCTAATGAGACGCTTGTGTGAACTGGGCTCATCCATATCCCCAAGGCGTCTCCCACTCACCTGCTGCTGGAGAAACCGAGAAAGAGATAGAGAGACAGGGGGAGGGCAGAGAAAGAAGGAATAAAAAGAAAATACTCTGGCAAATTAAATATTGAAAAGTTTTCTGAGCATTATGCAGAATTCTGACATTACGTAGTGTATGTTTGGGAGTGAGCACATGCAGCGGTCTGGCTGTATGTAGACAGCTGGTTGGAGGCCCATCTGGACACTGGCTTTTTTTCAAGGGACAGAAATAACATTCTACGGCACATCATGGTTTGATGACAAAACCCTGCCTCTGTTGTTTTCTTCGTATACCTGTGACCTTCATTGCAATTTAGCCTCTTAGAGAGCACAGATAGATCATTGTGTCACTGTATACTCAACGCAACTAATACATCATAAATGTGTAGGTATCACATTTATTAATGGTTCACGTCTTATCTTGAGAATAGGTCTTTTTCATTGAAGTTTGGTGACTTTTCTTTCACCATCAGAACCTATTACCTGTGGGGTGCCTCAGGGTTCTGTTATCGGGCCTATTACTTTTCTTTGTATATGCTGACCCTGGGTTTGAATTTTAAAAAATACAAAGCAAAGCATGGCAAAATCGATCTTTAGCTCTGTCCACTCCCATGAAGCACCGCAAATTATGTAATCGAGTCCGTCTCCCTATGCTTTCAAAATACTTAAATAATTGTATAGATGTGCATATTTTGCAAGTAATTTAAAATAGAATATTTCCAGGGACACAACCAAAAGCAATTAATAGTTTTACATTTCTCCATTGTTTTTAATTTGATTTGCAATGCTTCATGGGATTGTAGTTCTTTCAGGAGGGCCGGTGTCCTGCAGAGTTTAGCTCCAACCCTAATTAAACACACCTGAACCAGCTAATCAAGGCCTTACTAGACATACTAGAAACTTCCAGGCAGGTGTGTTGTGGCAAGTTGGAGCTAAACTCTGCAGGACACCGGCTTTCTGCACTACAAGTTCAAAAGATCATCAGGTACAAAAGCTTTCAAACACACCCACACACCTTCATACACATCTAACTGAACAGATAATAACTGCTGGAATGTTATAGATGTCATAAAACACCCCAGACGCTGATGCTTCTTGTCCACATCTCACCGATCATAAATGTCTGTAGAATAAGAATGATGCAAAATTCACCCTGTATTTGATCTTCAACCCCTCCCCCCCCCCCCCAACACAGACCTCTGCCTTCATGCTTTCGCAAATCACTGCATGCTTATCTCAACACAATCAATGTACATCAGTGTCCTCAAACATCTGATGCACTAGCCAAAGTGTGTGTATAAAAATAATGGTGCATGGGGACATACTACACACACTACCAACAGTGCTGGGGAGATTAGTTGCAAACTGTAGTCCATCACTGGTTACTAATTACATATTGAAAATTGTACTGTAGTAAGTAAAGTATTAGATTACTATTAGGTAATCTATTAGATTACTTATAAAGGAATTAAATCTAATCAAATTTTGGATTACTTAACCATTTTATGACATACATTTTAATTGGGGTAAGAAGAGAAAGAATTTTTTTTTCCTTTTTTGTTATCAACAACATGAAGTGTATTAAACATTACATTACACCAGATTTACCCAAACTGGGATAAATTATATAACTGCAGTGGGTAAGTGAGATGAAAAGCTAATGATTAATGAAGTCGTAAAGATCTAGAATTACAATAGCTAAACTATTTAAAAATTAAAACAATGATTGAACACTAAAAATGGAAATATTAATTAGCTTACCTGCATGTCAGTGTAACTGATACCAGATAACTGTGAACATGCAAATGTGTTGTTAAATTATTGAAATATTACCTTAAGATCTCAGTGGTTTTCAATTAATTATGTTAGGTCAAAGGGGTTTGGCTGACAAAAAATTTGGCAGTCCCTGCATTACATGAACAAACATGAATAAACATGAAAACGGCAATGACATTAAACAACCAAAGTTTTCCAGGTGTGAGGTATTTTTGTCCAGACTTCTTGAATCAATAATTCTTAGTGAAGGTCAATGCATGGGATGAAGACATAGTGTTTCAAATTTATTTACATGGCACTTACATAACTATGTAAATATAAACAGAATTACATAAAGTAGGAACATAAAATAAAAATAAAAAAAATAAGGGAGAATCAATAAATTATGAATAATTTACTGCCATTGTGTGAATAATACATAATCATGTAATCCATAAAAAGTAAATGTAACCTGCAACCTGATGAGGATCATTTTAAAATGTAATAAAATCTAACTACTTTATTTTTGGAAACTAATTACGTAATCCGGATTACATGTAATCAGTTACTGCCTAGCTCTGACTACCTAAAAAGGATGAAAGTCAAAAGGTTTCCTGCTGATGGTGTCCATTGCCTCATGTTTATCTGGGGAACCAAACTTGGGCATTGTGGTGTTAAGTGCATGGATTGATATAGGAGGAATGGTACAGTAACAGCTGGCTCCATTCTCTCTGGGTCAATAGAGGAGCTTCTGTGTGTTCAGATGGTAAATGTCTCCGCTCCACTCTGTAAATCAAGCTCCATGGCCCTGCCGTGCAGATCAGCTGCCCTGCTAATGGAAGGTTAAGCACTTTGCTATGAAACAATTACTGCCAACACATACTGTCCGGCTATTACTGATGGAGAGATGCGCTGGGCGCTGGTTATCAATGTGAATCTGTATCCGTGGAGCTAAACTGGTGTCTTTTTCAGTGGAAGTGGGTGATATCTATCTGTGCTCTGTAAAAGATTCACCAATGTGATCATGCAAATACTGTTCACCCCAATCATGTGGTTTCTTCATTTTGTGCTTTTTATGTAAATCTTTTCATTATCCCGTGATGTGCAGGTAAGTCAAACGCCATTATGTGCATGCATACGCTTATATATATATAAGCTATATAGCTAAGCAGACCAGAGAGAAAGCCCTAGAGAAAACTGGAGTAAAGAGCCAAATGTAATATTGGCAATCTCAAGAGATTACGGGGTATTTGTCAGTGTGTGATGCCACCTGACAGGGCGCTTTTGTTGCTTCTAATGACATCTCCATCAGTGCGCGTGTGTGTCCTATCCATCATGAGCCAAAATGGGCTATTTCATTTTAGGATCATGGAATAAAAAAGTTATTTCTCCCTCACACACACCAATGAAAAAAATATAAAAAATGCAACCAAAATGTATGGAAATTCAAGGCAATATATTCTTAGCTCCATGGCTGGGGGATAAATTTAACCTAAATTAGTCTTAAAGTGTACAGAGAGTTTCATAAGGGTTTTATGAGCGTTTGTTTTATAATATGAGCAGACTAACATATCTGTTCTCATTTGAAATTTAAGCAGATAAAGGATGTATACTAAGAGCTCACTCTTCACAATTTTCCTGGATAACCCATTACAATTCTGTGCTATTATTGCTATGCTTTATTTGTTATTGGAAATATACCATTTGTTTTGGTGAAGTGTCAAGTTTTTGTAAACGAAATAGAGGCCCAAACCGCGGGGTCCAGATCTTAATGGGCTGCTATAATGTAGCTATCACCGTGTCAGAATCCCCCCCCCCCCCCCCAAACGCCCTCTTTCTCTCTCTTTCCACCCCCGCCTCACCAATTGGTTCAGTCACATCAAAACAACATTAATTCCTGTCATTTATTGCCAGGCCACATCAAGGCAGGATTAATTCAGTTAACATGCCAATGCTGAGAGGTATTGGTATTCCAATCAATGTGCTGATTCTCATGGAAAAGGCTATTATTTAGGACTGAATCACTCTATTTACAAGCCCCGTTTTGATTTCTTGAAATATTGATTATGTGTTGCTCTCAAATAGCTGTTAAATTGCCTGGGAAGCAAACAATCGCAGGTGTAAATAAAGATGATAATAGCGAGTCAAAGCAGCTACTGTTGAGTCTTCAGCACTCTTTAACCTCAGACCATTCGCAACAAAAGCACCAAGCCAGAACTCAAGACAGCGACAGGCACAGATGTTACTCTTGCAGTTGTAATAGCAAAAAGGTCACACTTTGAAATTCCCCAAATTAATCACACTGCATTGCACACTATAAAACAATCACAAGAGATAAGCGTGTAACAAGGGTGAATGGTTAGATTATTTAAAAGGTCCTTTTTGTGGTCATCATTTTTGACTTTTTAATGAAAATATTCAATATTTCATAATATCATATTCATTATTTTTTGTAAAGTCAGTTTTACTCCAATTTTAATAACCTCTAAATTTAGACAACAAAAAATAACATTTTAGTTGACAAGAGCAAATTTGTTACATATGTTACATATTAATAACTGAAATCCTGAGCTCCTGAAATAACATTATAAAAAGTACACTATTATTACAATAAAATGACAACTACTTGCATCAAAGGGTTCAAGAACTGCAGCCATTTAATTTTGGGTAAACTGTTATTTTTTTGTGTGTTTGTGAAATTACAGTATATTCCAGGTTAATAATTGCATTACTTTCTCAGTAATTTCCCAGAGGGACTTCTCTTGTATCTAACTGCACTCTCAGACATTTCTTGTGAACAAACAGCATCATACTGTGTTTCTACAGTGCAGATGTACTCTGAAGGTTGCCAGCATGCAATGCAGCATGAAGTGATTGTGCTGTAGAGTTTTGTTTTAAATTGTTGTCGGTTTCATTTGTGCTATTGAACTTGTTTTATGGTGACTATTATGGTGACTTCAAAACAATTACAGCCATAAACAATTAGATTTCTCACAGTGTTACAGTTAAAGACAACTTTATAATGTGAATTCACAGTAAAACAAGAACAGTAAATTACTGTGATGTTAGCAGAATTCTGCTGATCATTCACACTAGTTTGTAAGAAAATGACCAGCATGCATTAATTTCATAGTAAATTTCAGACTCATTTTTTACAGTGTATATCATTTTTGAATTGAGCTTAAAAATGGTGATACTGATTATATTTATACATTATAGATTTTATAACAATATATATATTTTGTTGCCATTTTTTGTATATTTTTGAAAATATATTTTCAATCTATAAATATATTTAAAAAAAAATCATTTAAAATATATTTTGCCCTCTATATATTTCAGTCCAAGAAAATGCATTCACATATGTTACATCTGAAGCAAAACTTGATTTGTTGTCTATAAATAATATATGTGAGCATATAACACATTTGAATAAACTTCAGCTAGGAACAAATTAAAATGCTCAAAAAATATTTGTCACAGGACGTGGTTGTAGTCAAGCGCATGACAGTAGAGTAAATATAAATAGTCTTTAATTCTAAATTGCAAAACAAAGGACAGGAGAATTCCTTATCAGCAACACACATATTCCATTTCAAAACATTAATCAACATTAATCCAGGACCAAGAGCAGACACAAACTGAAGGCTTATAAAGACAGGGAAACAAAGGAGCAAACGAGATGATTAATCAACACAGGTGAACAGAATGAGCTAATCAGGGGAAATAAGGGAAACTAGGTCAAAGGAGGTAGAACAGAAAATCTACACCACAACACAAAATAAATGTGACAATATTGTCATATATAAAAATATTAAACATCATTAAATCATTACAAATCTCATTTTGATCTCTGGTAGGCCATCCACATTTGTATTTAAACTAAATGAAGGCTACTGTAAGACTGGGAAATATAATCAGATTCCAGATTTTCAAATAGTTGTATCTTGGCGAAATATTGTCCGATCATAACAAACCATACATCAATGGAAAGCTTATTCATTATAAATCTCAATTCTTTATTTTGTATAATTCCCATTTAAGACTGGTTTTGTGGTCCAGGGTCACATATATTTCAAAGATATTTTGGGAAAAAAAAAAGAGCTGCCAAATGATCATTACAGGGACAAAGACTCACGTGATGGAGATATGCTTCATAAGCAGACACGGCATTTGAGTGACCTTTCGTTCTTCCATCTCGTTCTACACCCCTGCATGCTTCAGCTGCCTCAACCAGACAAACTATTAGTGAAGCCTTTCCGGTTTGAACTCAAGCTTGCTGCTAAATTTCTTAAGACAATGAGAGCGAGCACATAATAAAGGGAAGTGTGATAATTGTTGCTATTCTGAGAAACCCAAAGCAGTAACTTCAGTCCATTCACACTCAGAGAGAGAGAGAGAGATTTATTGTTCTGTACTCACGGTGACAGGAAATACACATTTCCCTCCTGGGGCTAAATATTTGTCTTGTCTGGTCGGCCGAAACTAAGGACCCACTCAGGAGGAAACAGGGCAACAAATGGACTATCGGTGCAGCCAAGCTCTGTTCCTGCAACACTGCCTCTCCCTGACGCCCGCATCTGATTAGCCAACTGCAGAGGCCTATCACACCGATGACAGGTCATTTCCCATCATGCCACGCTGGCAAGACCATGTCATTTCCAAGGGGAAACAGATGAGTGACAGCAGGGTGTAGGCCGTGCCCAGGGCCCTAATTAAATAGGGTGCGTGTGGATCGGTGCGTTTGCATGTCGGGTGTGTGCGCATGTGTTCGCACTTTATTCACTCATGGCACAGGAAGAGCAGATAAAACGGAGACATTGTTTGTAACCCAAACAATCCTTGTACCAATACATTACTGTCAGTGCATTATGCTTCCGTTCGTTCAAAGCATTTACAATTACAGATCAGTTAGCATGCTACACTTAAATGCAACTATTAATAATTATATTTTTATTGGTTCTTTTTAATTCGAATATATTAAATTCTGAGGTCTGTGAGTAGAGGTTACCTTGAGTGATGCAATTGTTTTGCGGACCACTGGAAAAAAATAAATAAAAGAAAAAGGTAATAAAAAAATACAAATAAATCAGCTTCATGTGGTAACATCTAAACTAAGTGATTTTATTTAAATAAAAATGTTTTAACATCATTGAATCAACTAGCTTGTGAATGCACATGCCCTCTCAGAATTTGAATGCAGTTTCCAGAAGAAAAAACACAGTTAAACAGCCTATACATAGCACCAAAAAAAAAAGATAGTGCATGATGCCCCTGAATGCAGGTTACCACTTTTTACAGTGTAGTGTTACAGTAACAGTAAATAGTTTGAAACAGGTTGGAAAAACAATAATGTCAAAAATCAACGTGATATGTTCCTTTTAATGTGGTCGATACTTATACTTTTTTAAATTCTTGATTTGTCAAAGCGATATAATGTTAAGGTATCAAAATATTTCCTTAACTTCATAAATCTAAAATTATAAGTTAGATTTCTGATGTAACTTTCAATGTGTAGTTTTTATTTAAGGAAACAATTTTAATTAACCCACTCATTTTAGGCAGGTCTGATGAGTATTCATAACTGTATTTTGCTTACCATTATTAGGTTTTTTATGAATTATTAATTACAGTAATTAGGTAATAATTATGTAATAATGTCTTTTTTGGGAAAAGGCAGACATGTAGGTATTTGGAGATCTTTCGTATTGTGTTTGAGATCTCAGAGACATTATTTGACAGACAGAAGTTTATTCTTTTTTTTTTTTTTTTTTAGTTTACTCTTTTTTTTTTTTTTTTGTAGGTGATATTTAGAGTTGAGAAAATCTGTAATCAGATATGCAGAACAAAACTGAATTAACCCAAACTTACTTCTAAATGCCTTTACAGATTTATTGCTGTGAATGTATAAAACTGGCTAATCAGATTATATCAGGTCAGATGGCTCATGTGCAATCTGTGGGCAGTCCAGCCGTCCCTGAGACTTCCTGAGGTCTGACCTGGAGTAAAATACACGGAGAAAGATGGACACCTTCAACAGGATGAAGGAGAGCTGCATAAACAAGAAGCGAAAAAGCACACTAAAGTGGTTACAGAGAGTGAAGAATGCCAATTCAGATGCTTGTGAGGAAACAAACCAGTGGATCAAGGGATACAGTGGAAAATATAAAAGAATATTCTGAGTAAGCCCGAACAGAAAACATGATTTCCTCACATTATGCAGTGAGTAGTTGGGCTTTGTCTCTGTTCACCTTGTACTGGACATTCATCTGTAACCTGGAAGATAAAGTGTCATAATGATATTTTTCTGCTTAAGATGAGGAAAATTGCCGATCATCTCAATTTCTGTCCCTTGCTCTCAAAATGATAAAATATTCAAATCCAGTGCTTTTTACTGATCCAGATGGTCAGGACAAGATTAAATAAAACAGCTGTTTTGTACTGCACATTGTAAAATGGGTCTGAATGAATTAAGCAGCACCTCTCTCTCTCTCTCTCTCTCTCTCTCTCTCTCTCTCTCATTGGTTTCCCATATTAGGCATGCTTTATTGGATTACTACACAACCAGACGAGGTGGTAATTATAGCTTTGCTCACTAGGAATGTGTCTGTTCATTGATAATCTATACTGATAGAAGCCCTTCCTGTATATACGGCAGCCCAATCCCCAAAAGACGAGCCTTATCCAGCCAAAGTCCTAAAACAATGTATTGACACTCATCTGTGGGGCGATCGACCCCCTGTTCTTTCTTCTCTGAAAATTACTACATTAAGCCATCCATTCATACACACTCTCAGAAAAAAAGCAGTCACTGGGGCGGTACCTTTACAAAAGGTACATACTAATATGTACCTTTAAGTTACCAATATGGACTCTTTAGGTACAAAGGTGTGCCTTTTGAAAAGGTACCGCCCCAGTGACAACTTTTGTACCTTTTTTTCTGAGAGTGCAGGAACATGAATCCCTCCTCTCCTGCTGAACACCTTTCTATAAATGTGTGTGCTTGATGGTCGTCTAATTCTACATAAGGTGAATCAATTAAGGATTTAACCCTGGGAGGCTGCATTTCTTTGGAAAGTAGCAGAGAGAGAGAATACATTAGACTATGGAGATATGGCAGTGCTGCATGCATACAATTATCTACAAATGATCTAAAACCTGAAAGTTTTTCTTAAGAGAAAGCAACTAGTTATGTTATTTTTAAAAGAAATCAGAGTACCTGTAATGTGTCGAAATGCACAAAATGCTTTATTATGAGCCAGGTGATGAACAAACACATAACCCTCACTTTCATGTCCATTTATTTAAAACAATTATATAAACATTTTACACAGTTTTGTGTTTAGCTGACTGTGAATGTCACACATGAATGATAAAATTATCTTTAACACCATTTCTCCAGTTCTGTAACAAAAACCTCATAATCATCATTGCTTATAATATTTCATGGCAGACTGCTTCTAAAAGCTAAAAGGGTGATTACACATTGTGAAATGCCTAAAATTAATAATGACCAATCAGAGCACCTCAACAGGTATTTTACCTTATGCATTGTACATACATACAACAATAAAGTTTATGGGCATGTCACTTGCGTCACGGTTGGTAAACCGTGGTCTCGGGTTTGCACGATGTGGGTGGAGTTGTGTGTGTCGCTCGTCAGCACTGATTGTTTCATGTGGGCGTCTCCGTTGATTGTTCATCTGCACCAGCTGTTACTCATTACCCGATCCCTACTTATTGCCCTGTCTTTCGTCTTGTGTTTGTCAGAGTGTTGTTTGATGTTTCCCGCACGTCTGCCTGGTTTCTCGTTCCTGGTTCTCTGTGTGTTCATCTTCGCTGTTCGTCTGACCCTGGAACCCCGTTCACTCTTCACCATCGGATGCAACGACTCACCACCACGGATCGCTCATCTCAGGCCTGTGTCATGCTCTCCTGCTGCCTCACCTCACCGCCGCTTCCTGGATCACCGTCATTCATCGCCGCAACCACCTGTTGTCTCACCTGGATTACCCGTGTATCTGACTCAAATAAATACTCTTGTTTCACTACTTGCACTTGCTTCCTCCCCTTTGTTTATCATTACAACTTGTCAGTTGATCATGCATTGTGTTTACTTTGAGTGTTTTACACCTACTTCCACTTCCTATTCAAATAAACCACTCGTCGTGTGTTTACAGTGTTATATAGTCTGAACAGGAAGAGCTCATTTTCATGATCTCACCTATGGCAAATGATAGGATGCATGTGCAGATCTATTTTGATCGCTCTGTTCTGGAGTGTCCTGTTGGTTTTCATGTACCTTTGCTACTGAAAATGAAAATTCTGTCATCATTTACCCACTCGAGTTGTTCTGAACCTTTATGAATTTCTTTCTTCTGCTGAACAAACAAAGATGTTATGAAGAATGTAGGCAACCAAACAGTTGCTGGTCCACATTGACTTCCATAGTATTTTCCACCCATACTATGGAAGTTATTGGGGACCAGCAACTGTTTGGTTACCAACTTTCTTCAAAATATCTTCTTTATCATAGGTTTGGAACAACTTGATGGAAAGTGAATGATGACATAATTTTAATTTTTGGGTCAACCTGTCCCTTTAAAGCAAATACGTTTACAAATGTTTTTATTAACTTTTTCAATTTGTGTTTTGCTCTGTTTAATAATTCAGAATGGATCGCTATATATTTATATACAGTCAGGTTAAGGTAACTGGTATTGTGGTCTGTTGATGTCTCCGTGTGGTCGTGTTTGGTATTGCAGCTTGACTTGTAGTTATTTTTATACTGTATGCATAGAAAATGCTCCCTAATCAAATGTAAAAAAAAAAACAATTTACTCACATTTTTTGTTGTTGCACTGTATACATAACTTGTGAATTATGAAAATAAATAAAAAATGTTTTAATTTATCTTGAAAAAAGCTTCCACAAAATAGTTTTGTGGAAATCATCCTCAATCTTTACCTTGGTTAATCAATTATCTTTATTTAAAATTTCTCAAATCTTACTACTTATCCTTTTGTTTTAATGGGAAACCGGGATGTATGCTGAAAGTTTGGGATGTGGTGCCCTACCTAGAACATTTTTCACCAGCCACCACTGCACTATGTGAATGTTACTTTTGAATGCTCTCTGAATGTTCTGAAACAAGTAATTACATTTTTTTTTAATGTCCAACTAAAACATTTCAGAAAAAGTAAAACATAAACAATGTATAAATAATGTTTTAGTGTCAACATATTGAGAACATTACTAATGACCAGATAGCATTGAACAAATGTTCTATTAATGTTGTTGGAAAGAACATTTGTTTATAATTTTGAGAGAACCTTGCCAAAGTTCTGAGAATGTTCCCTGTTAGTTGGGAATCTCTGCCTCCGCACACACACATACACACAAACACACACACACACACACACACACACACACACACACACACACACACACACACACACACACACACACACACACACACACACACACACACACACACACACACACACACACACACTGGTATTCCTATCATAATGGTTTCATTCCATAGATGTTATGTTTTTTATACTGGACAAACTGTATTTTATATCGCCTAACCCTACCCCTCACACAAAACCACAGACATTTATAGATTTTCATAACACGACACTTAGTAGGATTTCTGAGCTCTTTTCCTCATGGGGACCAAAAATGTCCCCAAAAGGATAAGGATTTTGGATATTGCCTTCTTTGTGGGGACATTTTGTCCCTATAATATAGGGTATACCTGAACGACACACACACACACACACACACACACACAACACACACACACACACACACACACACACACACACACACACACACACACACAAATGTAGGTCTAATATCATCAAACACTTCCCACACATTACTGTCTGAATCTCAGTTAAGTACATACAAATAAAAAGTGAATTGTGCTTCTGTCAGTGAATCCTCACAAAATATCCAGAGCAATTCACTGTTATTAGCATCCCACACATGCTCCTTGTGTTTATAAGCATGCAGAGCTATAATTGAATATTTCATTAGAAATGAAAACACCAGCACCCCCCCCCCCCACACCCACCCACCCACCCTTTTCCCAGACAGATATCAACACAGCAGAACCTGTGCAGCTTCTGTACAATTTAGCCTCAACAATTAAATGAAATATTCAGGGGTAAGACCAAAAGGCCCCTAAAACATCTGAGAAAACAGGGATTACTGGACCGTTTTAAAGCAAACACATAAGACTCATTATCACTGTGGCATATTGGCAGGCTCATTTGCTTTTCACAGCGAGTGTCGGGTCCAAAAAACCCTCCCCCCTGGGATAGAGACGTGTATGGGGAGCGGGGGCGCTGTGGCCCCAGCAGCAGGTGGCCCATTGCAGCCTAATGAACACGGCAATCTGTTACTATCGCCACGGCGCTTTTCACCAGACAATTAGGCGACTAAGCGTGTAATTATTCTGGGCCAACAAGAAGAGGCTCTCCTCTAATTTCATCTTTACATTTCTGTTTACTCACTCACTCTGCTCTCATTAATGAGAGATTTTCCAGTCTATGCTAATTGGTTTCAATAACATTCATTTTAGTTGAAAGGGAATGATTCTGTTAATTGAAGAGTGGAAGAGGAGGGGCAAAGATATAGAAATAAATAAATGAATAAATAAAAAGAGCCCACGTCTTTTTATTTTCGAGAGCGGCGGATGCTTTGAACATGATCAACAGGTTCAGAGCTAATGAAATTAAGTGACGCCGGCAGCAGCAGAAAGGAAATCGCAAATTAAAAGCAATTTATTTTTCATTGAAGCATGCGGCAGCGTTCAGGTGCAATTAACGCACAACGCTTAAGCACAAGGAAAAAAAAAACAAACAAGAAAAAAACTTGGGATTATTCAGAGGATGGTAATAAACTCTGAGCAGCCACCGTGGACATTTGATTTGCTAATTATATATGTTTTACTGAGTATGCACATATATGTGCATGTGTGGAGGTAAGCGAAGCTAAATTTTTCCACTGTGCCAGGCTTACTTACAATACGACGAGAAGTCTCTCCGTAGACCACCTCTGGTACAGCTAACACAAGATAATTTGAGATGATTTGCATCCAATTTGCATGATATCAGGACACAAGCTACAAATAGGTATGAGAGTGTGTCTTAATTACAATGGGCTACACTTTTCAAGAAGGCACGCTTGCATTCTAATTGCGTTAGCTGCTGCTTGAATTCAAGACGCAAATTCAGTCAGTGAAGCAAAAATGCCTGTTTAGGATGTGTTCAGTGTTGTTCAGTAATTATGTTCGATTAAGCACTCTGCCATCCCTGCTCCCCTTAACAGAAAGACTTTCAGTAAAAGTACTCAACATTTAGAGACTGTTTATTTAGTAACAAGGACATTGTTTTATTGTTGTAAAGTATTAATTGTACAGGCATTATATATATATATATATATATATGTATAGTAAGTAATTCATTGTACCTTTCCTTTCATCTTTATTCTCAGGGGGATAAAGGTACAAAAGCTGTCACTGGGGTGGTACCTTTTCAAAAATATGTACTATTGAGGTACTAATTTATGTACAGTTCACATACTTATATGTACCTTTAGCGTGCTTACGTGGTCCCTTTACAAGGAAAAAAGGCACAAAGGTGTGCCTTTTGAAAGGTTCCACCCCAGTGACAGATTTTGTACCTTTTTTTCTGAGAGTACATGGCTCAGAAACACACACAATGGTTTATTTTCTCATTTTCTGTTGGAAAGAGGAGGGAGAGAGGGACACTTAATTAAAAAAAATGCCATAATTTTAATATTGCGTTAACAATTACAAACCAATTAGTGACAGATTTTAATTTTTTTTTTTTTTAAACCCCCGTCGCTCTCCAAAGTATGGTCATTAAGTGATGTGCAGGGCTGGGGTACGAGCACCTGAGGTTGCCAAGGTTACCAAACGGAATCCTCCCTCAGACATCCCTGATCTGCATAATTCCATCATATAATTCAGTGGCTTTCAAAGTGAGGTTGATGAATGGCACCTTCAGAAGATAATATTTCTGCTCGGCTGTAATAAATCTTATGTGAAGTGCTTTGGGTGTGTGTGTGTGTGTGTGTGTGTGTGTGTGTGTGTGTGTGTGTGTGTGTGTGTGTGTGTGTGTGTGTGCATGCGTTTAGTGTTTTGGGGGGCATGGAAGGTAGGATGAAACTCATTGCGCACCCCCCATCCCCATTTTTCTTTGTCTGTTTCTCTGCAGATATCATGAACATTAGAGTAATTACTTGCTTACATTCTCTTGATTCAGAGGAACACCCTGACCTGAACTTTTTATGAGCTTATTGTGTTTAATCAAACGGCCTCTTAATGGCTCTCTCTGGAATACTAGATTCTGATTGGTCAACGACTGCATTCAGCCGTCAGGTGTTTATTATATATTTTCTAATAAAGTGGATGACTGAGTTTTGAGCATATTGACAGTCTGTTTTAGGTTTGAAAGCTACTTAAATGTGCATGTGTTTACGCTTCATTTATGCTCTGGAGGTTCTTGAAAATCTCACATATTCACCGAGGACCAAGACAGACCAAACGATTCTTGTTCTAGCGGGACCCGATTGACCAAGATGCCAGATAAACACCTGTGATATTGATCCCCGATTCTAAACAGTCTGCAGCCGTGAGGCCAGCGCGCCGTGTTCTCTGCACTTTGCTATTAATAAAACAGCGTAGGTCAAGCAGAAGTGACCCCAGTGCCTCAATAGTGTTTAAAAACAGGTTCGACCCTGGCGATAGCGATATGACCTTCTCTTCATTTATTAATGGCGGTGGTTACGGCTGTCTCTCTTTTGTCCGCTCCTATCAGGAGTGCTTGTTTGCCTTTAGCGGGTGCATGTATTTACCATGCATTAAGCCTCATTAGACGTTAATTGAAATGTTTGGTCGCTGAGGGGCGAGCGGTGATGGAGAGAGTGTTATAGCTAATGATGAGAGAGGGAAATGAAGAGGGGGAGTGTTTTTTTTCCTCTTCCCACTTTTTTTTGTGTGTGTGTGTCCCTACAAATATAAACACTTCTTATTTAATTTCCTTCTCTTCCTCTTTTGATTTTCATTAGATGAAAGAAAATAGTCTTTATTGCTCCCATGCCATCATGTGTGAGTGTATCTGCGTGCATGTAAAACACACAAAGAGAAAGAGAGATGCGAGCTAAGTGAAAAATCAGTCACAAGTGCATATTTTCTCTGACACACCTGTGAGTGATTGCATTTGTTTACTAATTAGGTTTTATTTTCCATTATTAATGTTTTTAATAAGCCCAGAGTCAGGTGTGGCTGACAGTAATGAATGCCTCGTTCTCGAAGTTCGTTATTGGCGAGCTGCTCTGCTCCCTAATAAAGGGATAATTACTCCATGTTTGTACAGACATAAAGAACTGAGTATTGACTTTTTGACAGGCTGTGATGCCACTTGCGCTAATGACATTTTAAATTGTACGTTTATAGCTATCACACAATGAGAGAGTTAAGGTGATTGGTTGATTTTTTGTTTGTTTTATGTATTGATTGTTTTGTGGATAGATTGTTAGATAGGTGGATAGATGGATAGATCATTTTAAATTGTACGAATAACAGGAACCTTGTAATCAGAGATAGGCGAGCCCTCAGTTTGAAGCAGGAAATTACACACAGTTAGTGTCTGTCTAGATGTGAAAACAGGGAACAGTTAAATAAACAGTTGTGGTCAGGCTCAGATTCAAGTGCATTTCTCCTGAGCTCACATATTTTGAATGGGCTTGAGTATAAGTAATACTTCTAGTTTCTGAACGGAGTTCTCTGTATTTGTGTGGACCTTCCAGATGATGAAATGGTGAGTCTTGAATACTGGAGGCCTAAGGCTCAATTTGTGACTTTCAGGCACAGTCATTTACTCAAATTGAGAGAAATGCTTTCTGAGAAATGAATCTGCTGTGAAGGTTAGAGCTGTTTCACACATACAGCACAGTCTTTGGGTTTTCACACTGAGAGACAGTGTCTCTTCTGCACTGTATGCACAGGAAATAAAGTTATTTATGGGTTACAGCACATATTTTCGGCAACAATTTATTTTGATGGTCCCTGATGAACATTCTGTTGACAATATGTTGCACCTACATGTCTACTAACTCTCATCAGAGCATTAGTAGACTGTTTACTTAATATCTGCTAACTCTTTATTGTCATGGTCTCCCAACAGGCATTCTACTGACTATAAGTAACTTTTCAAAAACGTGTCGACTTCTTCTAACCCTCACCCTGACAGTCTATAGCTGGATTGTACAATAGGTGATCCTATTAAAATTATTATATTTTTAATTAAATATAGGTGCAATATCACACGAGTACGAGTGTGATATGTAGCTCTAGCTGTGTCCCAAATGAGGTCTTTGCACTTGACCACTTGACTACTTACATGACGTATTTGTATTTGGTCCAAGTGTTCAAGTGAGCATGACGAGCACAAATGTGTGTAGAACTTTTCATTACCTGAAGGGACACACTTATAGTGTTGTAAAAATGCAAGTGTTTAAAGAGCTTTATTTTTGCTTTCAAAACTTTCAGCAGTCCCTATAACAGATGACACTATTTAATTTTGTGGTGCTTCTGATTAAGTGATAAAAAGCAGTTGCAAATGTTGTACAAAATAAATATCACTACTACTCATTTTCACCAATAAAACATGCAACTCTTTGTTTTACTATCAAATTATATGTAATATCTAACTATTATTAATATTTAACATACATTGGAAAGGTTTCCATGACCTCTCGTGAGTTCTCGGCAAAATGTCTCAGGATTTATTTCAAGACCATGATTGCATGATGGGATACACTAAGCCTCGTATACCACTCCGGAGCAGTTTGTGAGATAGTGTGGATCTAGTGTGCATTATGGGCACTGCGCTTTGACATTTTTAAGACTCGGAGAGTCTTGCGCACTTACTTCCTGTCGTGCGCATGCGCTCTCAAGTGGCCAAGATCGCAAGTATTTGGACAGGGCATTCATCTTCTCTCTCTCTCTCTCTCTCTCTCTCTCTCTATCCTTTCAATAATTAAGATAATTAAGTTTTCACATGATCTCTATGAAGTGAAGCACAACGTGATGTGGTGATCAAATGTGGTTCAAATAATTTCAATATAATTTCAAAACCTTGTTTTGTTCCTGACTGAATAAGAGGTTTTTGACCAAATTCCCTAAATAAATGTCCTCATTCAGAATGACAGTCACTTGGGGCCAAATATAACATGCACTGAAGTCGCTGTAAAGAAGAAAATGCTGAGCAGGTAAAGAATGTCATTTTAAAAATCAATTTTTTTTTATTTACCATTATAAGAATGGTAAATAATTAAAAAAAAATTCATTCAATTTAAAATAATTCATATATGTATTTACATAGTTAAGACGACATATACAAGTTGAATTTATAGGTTGTTTTTGTTTTTACGCAAATACCTGCTGTATTTTATGCACTGGTCTGAATAGACAAAACACAGGAGAAATTAAGATTTTTGTGTGTGTGTGTGCCAAATGTTGGTTGATGTGATCAGGTATATATAAACAACAGCTCGTTTATACCTAATTGCTATCGCTTCCTAATGAGTTGGATGAAAGTAAAAATGAAAGCATGAGAATAAGGTAGTCAACCTCTATTTTTAATCATGCATATCTGCTGTCTGTATTCATTACGGTTTTGTGACAGCTATTCAACACGCTCTGCCACCTCTAATGACGGTGTGTGTGTTGCACCTCCAATCTCTAGTAAAATCATCAGCAGCATTATGAAGTTAATTTCAAATGATTGACAGTCCTTTATATGCATGTACCTAATAAACAATTTATTTTCCTAACAGGAGGGAATTGGGGAAAGACAGGGCAGGAAAACTTGAACTGAAATCTTCAGTGGCAAGATCTTGATTTTATTTGCACAACTAGACTGACAGTATAGTCTGTACTCATGTGAAGTTTGATTGTTTACCTTCTATTGATAGGAAAAAGTGGATAACTTGTGGATCTTTCTTGTTTCCCTTTTATCCCTGTGTCTATATAAACCCTTGTGTTTCATATATTCTTACCTAGTCTTTTATCTTCATTGCTTATATGTCTACTGAAAAAAATAAAAAACTTTAACATAAAAAGTCCAAAATGAGGAATATCTGTGAACAACAGTAAAAGTTAATTAGTTAACTGCAGTCTTAATAGAACATAAGTTATTGCACAGACTGCAATGTTTGCTTCATGTGTGTCCATAAAGTAACTTCTGGTAAGCTATTTCAAAATTTAGAGGCAAAATTACATTACACATTATTTAGCCACTAATTTTTTTTTTTTTTTTTTTTGTTGCGTGACAGGAAAAAATAATGAGTATGTAATAATGTAATCCACAACTGTAAGGACACTGAGGCGGGCGTTAGAATCCATGTGCAGTGTTTTAATGAAATCCACAGCAAACAAATCCAAAACAGCCGACAGTGAATCAGAAACGTGAGGCAGGCAGGGGTACATACACAGATAGGCACAGTCCAATCCAGGAAAACAAAACACGTGGGCAATCCAAAAGGCAGAGAACAGTGTAACCAGGCAAAGATCATACACAAGAAGGCAAACAAAGGCAATGGGAATAACGCTCTGTAAGGCAGACAGGCTGGCAATACTTCGCGAAGTAATCGTGGCTAAGGCCATGCTTAAATGTCCACCAAACAGGAAATGACAGGTGAAGCAGAGGGAGCGGCAAACAGTCAGTACTCAGGCGAGGGCTCCCTCTGCTGGCGTGGCATTACAGAATCCCCTCCCCCCCACGAGCGACTCCTGGTGCTCTGCGAGGACGTCCCCGTGGTCGCGGTGTGCGGGACGATCGGGTCTGGCTCGATCGGGTCTGGCTCGATGAAATTCCTCAATCAATGAAGGATCCAGGATGTCGTGGGCGGGCTACCCATGATCTCTCCTCTGGTCCGTATCCCTCCCAGTCCACCAAGTATTGGAGCTGACCCCCTCTCCATCTGGAGTCCAATAACTCCTTTACAGCATATGCTGGGGTTCCATCAATGTCCAGCGGTGGAGGTGGGCTCCCCAGTTCCTGATGTTGGGGGGTCAGCATCGGGGTGGAACGGTTTTCAGGAGGGAAACATGGAAGGAGGAGAGATACGATAGTTAACGGGAAGCTCAAGTTCATAAGTGACCGCATTAATCTGTCTTAAGATCTTGAATGGGCCTACGTACCATGGGCTGAGCTTTCTGCTAGGCAGCCGTAACTTGAGGTCCCATGAGAGCCAGACCCTTTGTCCAGGTTGGTAGGGAGGATGTGGGCGACGTCGTCGATTAGCTTGAATCTCCTGATTCCTGACAGCTCTTTGCAGACGCACATGAGCGCTGTCCCACACCCTCTCGCAACGGCGAATCCAGTCGTCGACTGCAGGTACTAGTGATGGTTCTCCAGACCACGGGAACATGGGGGGGTTGGTTATCCTAGCATGCATTGGAACGGGTGTAAGACCAGTGGGATGAATGCCTCAATGAGTTTTTGCGACTCTGTGCCCATGGAAGGAACTCTGACGCACCGATGCTATGTTCACGTCCACAGTATGACCTGAGGTATCTGCCAATCTCCTGATTTAGCCTCTCCACTTGCCCATTCGATTGCGGGTGGTAACCTGAAGTTTAAACTGACATTAATGTCCAATTGTTTACAGAATGCTTTCCATACCTGGGACGTGAACTCGGGTTTTCCTCAGTCTGTAAACAATGTCTTCAGGGATACCGTAAGTCCTGAAGACATTGTGGAACCATCGCTTTGAGCACATATCCATAGCTGTGGGAAGACCTTTTCAGAGGTATGAGTCTACAAGCCTTGGAGAAGCTAGTGTCAATAATTACTAGGATTGTGGTAAATCCATCAGATGGGGGTAGATCGGTGACAAACTAGTCTACTGATAGGTGTGACCAAGGTCCTCTGAGGTATGGGCAATGGTTGCTAACAGACCAGAACGGAAGTTCTTTGGGGTTTTTTGACTGTGCACACACAAAACATGACTTGACGTAATTTGTTACATCTTTAAACCCAGTAGCTGGCCAACAGGAAGGAAATTTTGCATGAGATGTAGTGTGCGAGAGATACCTGGATGCCCGGAACAAAGTGACGTGCCGATGGACCCACTGCATGACACGTCGTCCGAAGCCTGGAAGGAACATATTGACTTGTTATCGGGGACAACCCTGAGGTGCGGGTTCGTTGCGTTGTTCTCTCTGAATTTCATCCATCACAGTCCCAAGTGATTATAGTGCTATGATGGATAGACGGTGGCAGGATAGATCAGGTTGGTGATCTGGCAGTGGATGGTCATGTCTCCCTTGTATAAAAGAGCGTCTGCCTTGCATTTTTTACTGCCAGGACGGTAGGTCACGTGTGAATTGGAACCCTGGTAAAAAAACAAAGACCAGTGACGCCTGCGTGAGGATTTAGTCTTTAGCACTCTTGATGATATTCAAGGTTATTTATGATCAGTGTACCAATTACTGATAGGGGTGAGGGGAACCCTCCAACCAGTGCCTCCATTCTTCCATGGCTCGACATTTCATAGCCAGTAGCTCCTTGTTTCCGGACATCATAGTTATGCTCAGCGTCCATGAGTTTTCTCAAAAAAGTAAGCACAGGGAAAAAAGCTTTGCCTGGTTGTCCATGGCGTATGGGGGAGAGCACTGCACCTATTCTGCAGTCAGAGGCATCAACTTCCAGCACGAATGGCAAGTTGGGGTCAGGGTGTTTTAGGATTGGTGCAGTGGTAAAGCTGTGCTTGAGGTTAGTGAGGTTAGTGATACCCTTCAATAGTGATGTCAGACTGTGACTGTTGACTGTGGTGGGTTGTGGCCATTTGGTGAGTGCCGTGATCTTAGATTTGTCCATCTCCACACCTTGATGGCTGACGTTGTAGCCATAGGAAAGATCGTTTCCTTTGCACATGGAATTGCACATGTACTCCGCCATTGACATAGTTGATTCTTGTTAACATCCTGGTTAAGTAAACGTTTCTGACAATTGGGGGGGGGTGGGGGGGGACCATGGTGTTTACCTCTTTCTAAACTTGGAATATATCAAGACTATCAGTAATCATTTTAAGACACCACAAATTTGTTAAATCAGTCGCTCATCTCTGAGATATTTTCGTTAATGAACGAAACTGGAATATAACAGGTGCATTGAACGCGCAACCGAAGCCCATACCGCGCAAAACCACGGTATTCATCGTGCCCCCCTAGTGGTCAGAAAAAAGGCAAGGTATTCCTCATTATTCGATCCATCACACTCCTTGAATCTAATGAGGTTATAGGCACTTATAAACAAATCAGTTTGGTTCGTAAATCTTAGCTTCTCTGAGCTGTTTCAAGTGCTGCGTAAACTAGTGGTAGTGGATATTGAAACTTTGACTGTGGACCTTGTTGCAAGACCTCGATTAATCGATTGCCGCCCCCAATGGGCGTAGTCCTCCAGCCTTCTCATGAGCGAAAATCCTGCTGCAGTGGGAGGGATAGTTGGTAGGTGCATGTAAATGGAGGAATGAAACCATACGCTTGAGATCTCACAGCGACATGTAAGTGGCATTTCAGTCCATAAAGACTTGACGCTTTCCTGGAAGCTTGACCAGTGGATTAGACTTTACTTTTGTGTGGGCATGGACGTTCTGGTAATGTTAGAGATTCAATGGCAGCCATCCCAAGACCGATGAGGTGGCAGGTTAAGTGGCTTTGGTTTTTGCTGAATACTTCTTAGAAGGTCGTCTTGATAAGGGGATGGTTAGGGGTTACGGGCGTGCACTCTGGACTTTCGATGCTGGTTTTTAGTGAGAGACAAGGCGTTTAGGAAATTGACGTTATGTAAGACACTTAGAAAAACAGAAATTGTCGACCGATGTTGGATTTTATCACCACTCTGCCAGAGATGAACTGGGTCCGTGACAACAGATAACCAGGGATGCCAAGGATTGATATTCCGTGCGCATGGAGAGTCAGTGAAATAAGAAGGAGATTGGTTTTCTCTTGAGAAATCGGCCTACTTGCATCTTCATGGTGTGCAGTTTTGTTGAGTTATGCCAACGTCAATTGGGTGTTGTTGTTTCGCACACAGCTCTAGAACGAGTCGGAATAGACCTTGATAGGATGAGCACATTTGTAGTACGGGGAAAACTGTTGAACGTTGCTAAACTAGGGTTCTAATGAGAGGAGGGTGTTTAAGTAATGGAGCCAGAGTCGAATCGGCACACTGTGAATTCAAAGAGAGTCATCATTCAGCTAGTAATCTAGACAAGGAAAGTACGGAGTAGCCAGAGATGTTAAACATCTTATGGTTATGGAGAGTGAGATGACAACACCTATGATCGAAGGCTGTTTCTGTCAGGGAAGTCTCTCCCTGCTCCATTGTAGTGGAACCACTGCGTTGGCGTTTGGCCTGCACTACGCGAGTAAAAACATAAATTCCTGAACGCTTTGCTCGATCTCTCTTCAGATGCCAGCCTTTGGAACTCCTAGTGCAGGGGCTCGGGACTAGCAATGATCATTGGCGTGGCTTGATCAGACATCTGGGTAACTTGAGGTCTGATGATGCTTGTTTGACTTGCTTGAGGGGGGGCGGTTGAGTGAGGGTTATGAGATTATCAAATCTGATTGCTAAATGGTGACATAATCCAGAAAAGGAATGATCATCACCCTTACACGCGAGATCTGCCTGTAACTCCAATATTCAAACTGCGTGAAAACACAATGGAAACCTGGCTTGAGGGACACGTCCGTTCCAACCACGTCGGAGCAGCAACTGTCTAAACCTCAATAGCATGTTCATCGGGTCAGAATTTGCGGCTTGAGTTTAGTTGCATTTCACAGGACGAAGTGGAAAAAATTTACCCCCCCTGGCGATATTCAAACACGCATCTATGGAGTTAGTTTAAAACGAATATGGATAGGATGTTTGAAAACAGACGGGTCTGTTTCCCAAACTGCTGCGGGCCCCCCCACTCGATCGCTCTTGCCGGTTAGGCGATAACATGATGGAAAGACACGCTTCTTATCATCGGAAGGTCAAAGCTACTACCCTTGATGCATGAAAAAGATCTCAACTTTGTAAATGAACCTTTACATTGCTCATCAGAAAACCGTACTTGAATTTGTGCAGGAAGTGCACAGTTTTTAAATTCATGGGCGGTGGTGTTGTGGCAGCGGATCGTCGAGTACTGAGTGAGGTGACGTCATTTAGCGCTTTTAAGCTTTAGCAGTGAATCAGGCTCCTCCTTATGGGAGACACGTATCGCTGGTTGATAAAGCAAACGCGGCCTGTAGATCCGTTAACTTCTGCCTGGATTCTTCGGTGGCCGACACGTATTATGTAAGGACCTGAAGAGGTGGCATTAGAATCCATGTGGCCCCAGTGTGTTTAGACTATGCGAAATCGCGAAGCTCCCGAATCGCCCACCCACTGGTGGGCGACTCACTCCGACTAAAGAGCGTCGAATAAAAGGCGACAACAAGACTCTGCACCGAAATTGCACACGAAGTCCAATCCAGGCACACCAAACACTGTGGGCAATCCACAACTCGATGGAAAGTAGGGCTGGAAGCAGACAACGACGCAGGTATGGACACAGGCAAGCAATGGCACACTGGGAATAACGCTCGTTTAAGGCAGACAGCTGGCAATACTTCACGGAAGGTAAACCGTGGCTAAGGCCGATTGGCAGTTGTCCACAGGGCATAATGGCCACCAAACAGGAAATGCCAGGTGAAGCAGAGGGAGCGGCACGACAGTCAGTACTCGGCAGAGGTGCTCACCTTCTGCTGGCGTGGCGTTACCAACAACCATGTAATATTTTAAGTGTCAATGGTGTAGTTTTTTAAAATGCATGTATCTAACTAATTTGTACATTTTGTGAATATCGTGTTTGAAAATCTTAAATCACACAACACATGTCTATCTGTGTACATTCCCAGAATTTATTTCCCAGGCAGTGTGTGTTTTTGTGAAAAACTGATGATGAGGGGGAAGCTGAGGTGTTTGGACAAAACACCAATAGATTACCTAACTCTGGCCATTAATCTTCCCTAGTGAAATGATGTCCAACAGAAGATACCCTCGTGATTCCCGCCATACTATTAGTGCTTCAACCTCCGAAGCTTAGTAAAAGTTGGAAATGTTACTCCCTGACTCCTAATGTTCAAAATGTATTTTGGTTTTCTTATGCGGACATAGTATTAATTAACTTGTTTTGGTTAAAGTTACCACTAACCTCAAGTGTTTTGCAGAGTTCTCATCTCCATCAAATATTTATTATTTAAAATGCCAATTTAATTTGGTGCCTACTTGACTTGCCCTAGTCATTTGTATTTGGCTTATTTATATAGCAACAATTACGGCAAAGCTGTATGATAGGTTTTCTCTAAAGAGCAATCTGTGTTATGATCATTAGAGCTGGGCTGCCACCTTGGGTTTTGGTGTTAGCTGTTTTGACAGTGCAGGTCTGTTTCAGCTCAAGACATATGTTCATCATAATAAAAAAAAAAAAAAAGGAGCAGAGAGGGGTAATTTGAAAAAATTCAAACTCTTTGAATCCCTGACACGCACGTGGCCGCTATAGAGACAAAACAGAAATACTCTGGTTATCCCTCATAATAGCCCGCCAAAGCGAATGGATCCGTCAATGTATTACAATCTCTTCCTGGGGATGACACAAGCGCGACAGAACGAGGCCCGTCCACTTACTGTCCAGACTCGCAGCTACGCTATACGCACGTAGCCGCAGGATAAGAGTTTTTCTCTCATTACCTGTCGATCTGTCGTTGAGTACCGTAAAGGACCTATGGAACATATAACCCACGTGGACTTTCTATTCTCGGGACATAAGCAGAGGATGTTGAAGGGAGGACCACGTCGGCAGTCAAATCATATTGGGTTTGCAGGTTTCTTCACGCAGTGTGTGGCAAAAGGGATTATGTTGAGACATAATAGAGACTCTGTTGCATTGATTGCATTGAAAAGTTGGCCTGAGCAGATTTCAAATTACGCGTTCATTCAAATTAAAATGTTTATTACACTGAATTTTCACGATGAACATTCATCTTGGTGTGAACAGGCCTTGAATTGGCATACAGGTGATTTATGTTTTTGGAATAAAAGTATCACAACAAAGCTAACAGTTTTGTTCATTACTTGTCCTACCAGGTGTCTCCAGCAGTGTTAATGAATAGAGAAGGGTCTGGTGCAACTTCAGACTTCCAGACTTGCACTCCAGACACTTGCCTTTCCAGTGACATCACTTGCAGTTTATTTTTATTTTTTCATTTATTGATAACTTTTTGTTTGAAACTCTCAACATTTTACAACAGCACAGGTGTTGAAGACAAGAAAAAATAAAATAAATTACGACGGCTCACCTGAAATCGCCACTTGCACTCTCAGCTACCTGCGGAGTCCACTTGCAGTCGGCCACAAATCATGCGGGTTGCCAATGGAGACAATACACTTGTGATTAAACATTAAAAAAGCTAAAATAGTACCGTTAACCGTACAGGCGGTCTGCTCCGCAAGAAAAAGACAAGACCCGCAAAATCGCAAGGCCACACAGCACAAGCAGAATTGAATATGGCAGTGTGCAACGTATTCATTAAAGCGTTTTCATCGTAGTAGAAAACATAAACATTCATATGGCTTAATGTATAAGAGGTCGAATTAATAATATCATAATTCAATATAGTTTATTATATAATTGAATAATTTATGAAACATGAGCAATCATGTGGAAAACAGACTACGAGATTTTAAAGCACAAAACTCAATATGCGCCCTTTCCTATTCTAAAAGTGAACAAAAAAAAAAAAAAAATTAATAGCATAAACAATATATGAACAGCCCGCAGGTGAGCTCAGAATAAATGCAACAGACTGCAAAGTTTTCGCGTTAAAGCTTTTTTCTAGATATAACTGTCTACAAATCGTTTATATCACTGCTTTGTCCATTACAGTCTACATTTACATGTTTTTATTTATAATGATTTTCTATGGGAGGAAAAACAATGTTTAACGGTAACGCCATAACGCATTGATGCTTTTAATTATTACTTAATGACATTTTCATAATGAATATATACAGGACCAACTATATTTGTTGGTCTGTATATACTCTAAGTCCAAAAGAAAGACATATAGGCTCCTGAATTGTCTTTATAGTCCATTCTTATGCCATTAAGGCGTTTGGGCTGTTATTGGGTATAAGTGCAAATTTGCGCATTGTGTTTATGGCATCTCCTTGCCTTGTAGTAAATTAAATTAATAACTATATATTGAATATTTTTTTTTTGATCTTTTTAATTGCACTTTTATGTAGGCCATCTTAATAGATTAATGCCTTTTTTTATTAAGTGTTTGTTTTTTCTACGGAGAGGAAATTAAACACTTAATGAGAGACTTTGTGCATCGCATCATATTCTGCTGTTTTGTGGCCGTGGAATTTGCTGGTCTTGTCCTTTTTCTTGCAGGACCCCTCTTCATTACGGTTTACTCTAAATTAGTTTTTTAAGTCTAGTTAATCAACCACAGTGTAATGTCTCCATTGGCAACACGCCACGATTTGTGTCGACTGCAAGTGACGTCGCAGGTAGCTTGAGAGTGCAAGTGGTGAATTGCAAGTGACTTTGTAATTTCTTTTATTTTTCTTGTCTTCAACACCTGGCTGGCTGTTCTGTAAAATGTTGGAGAGATTCAAACAACAAAGTTATCAATAAATAGAACAAAATAAAAAAATAAAAAAAAGACTGCAAGTGATGTTCACTAGCTGAACGCAAGGGTCTGAGAGTGCACGTCTGAGAGTGCAAGTGCAAGTCTTGCAGCCAGCCGCCCTTGATGATATATATAAACAATGAGGTTGCGGGGTGTTGTAGAGTTATTGGGCGGGGCCTTAATTAAAGTCTGACGGCTAACTGCTCCAGACTGTGGCAGACAGTGGCGCCTGTCATGTATACGATGTTAATTTGCGCCTCACCGTCCGGTAGCATCGGCGACTGGCCTTGCCCCTGCGCTGACTGTATTGATTAATGTACTAGGTAGACAGACTGACCAACTGAGGCTATCATTGGCCGCAGGCATCATTAATTCTCCCTTATTGATTGTTGCTTTCAGAGATAAAAGCAGTCTGCTGGTACTGGGAAACACTCTGAGCTCATGCAAGGTCAAGGCTAACAAACGGAGAACTTATATAATTCACAGCGAGCAAAGGCGGACTAGGTTCACTGAAAATATATATCTAGCTCGTCAAATCCATCGTACGGTGTAGGAACGGTCTTTCTGTCTTCTCGTTTTACGAATGATGGTCTAATTCCACTTCTATACCCAGGTTTGCATCCCGGACCATCCTTGTTTTCTGACAATTCACCACAGTGGTTTGTTGACACCCTGTTTACGCTGCATGAGTGACCTTGTGAGGAAAAACACTTAAAAAAACAAATGACAACATTCTTAACGGTACATATCTTGCGGCCATATACTGTTAGACTGCCTCACTGCACGTATGACCCATAATGAACTTTCAAATCATGTGACGGGCTACATTACCGCTTGCCCCTAAGTCCTGTTGGTGCGCAAAACAGAGACATGAGAAGGGACGAAAAGAGAGGAATACTGCGACATCTTAACTTGATGATGATTATAGGCCGTGTCCCTCAGCACGATTGGAGTTTCCCTTCTTGCCTGCCCTTAGTATTGTGTGTGAACCTTACCAATCCCGGAAGGAAGTGAGGTTTTATACATTTACACAACCATACTTCAATCTTCTGCTTTCCTGTGTGCGTGTAACGTGTCTAAGATACCCAGAGATACAGTACTTTAGCTGTGGTCTTAAAGAGAAGCAAGAGTGGATGATGGACTGCGTGAGTGTGTGTCTCTGAGATTCATTTTCTGACTCAAGGCTAAATGGGGGAGGAGCTGCTGTGTGCTCTATCCTCATGTAGTACTGCACTGGAATGGAAAAAAAATCACACTCACTAGCATCGCAGGACGTAATGTGAACACACAGCGCTCCGTATTTCAGTAACTTAAAAAAATTACCAAGTGTACTAATTCTGTGACCAAAAATATACTTACAAAGTCAAAAGAGTAAAAATGATACGTACTGTAAGAGTAATAGATGTTGAAACTTATGAATGGTAATGCATCCAGCTATGCGCAGACCAATTTATGATAATTTCTGAAGAGGTTATGCATTACTTGTTGTGGCTAAAGATTGGTCTCTGCATTATCAGACCATTTACCTCAGAACGAAAAGTTGAACAAATGTCAACAGGGCAGAACCAATTAAAGTAGAGGAGCTGTCGCACTAAGAAGGTTTTAAGTGGCCTACTCGTTGAAGTATGTAACTAATAGTGGTTAAAAAAATCAAAATAATCAATACTGAATATTACAATCAGTTCTGAAAAATCCACTATGTTACACATACAGGTTTGCTATGTAACATTTACAGGAAACGTACCAGCCGTGGCAGTCGGGCCTAATGATTAGAGGGCCCCGGCGCTGTCGCTGGGCCGAGCCCTTGGTGGCCCTGCAGGAATTGCTGGTGGGGGAGTGAATAACCTGGGCGCCTCTTTTCTCCACCCTCAATACCACGACTGAGGTGAGACACTGAGCAAGACACAGAATCCCCAACCGTTCCCTGGGCACTGCAGCAATATGGCTGCCCACTGCACTGTGTGTGTGTTCACTTGGATGGGTTAAATGCACAGAGCACAAATTCTGAGTTATGGGTCACCATACTTGGCCTCATTCACACTTCATCTTTTTGTACACTGGGATAGATCCAGAAGTGTACAATCTGGCCATATTTGACAACATCTAAAATGTAAAGATTATTATGTATTACAGCTACATATTACCAGTCTTTTATATCATAAATATATTTTGCATAGTTGCCCTTTTAGCATTTATAGACAAATTTTTGACCCCTCAATCAAATTCCCAAACTTACACATGACTATTTTATAGTGAATATAAAATACAACACACACACACACACACACACATACATATAATATCATATAAATAAAATGCAAAATATTATACCATACCGTCTGTGAAGGCATGCATTTTTTTGCACCCAAAACATGACATGTCACAATCTGTGACAAGGCAGGCGACAGTTCACTGCCGTAAAGCTGTAAAGCTTTTGAGATGGCATTTTTGAATTTGTAACGAGCATGGGATTTGATGTTTATGGTCACTGTTGAGGACGGAGATGAAGATCTTTGACAAAACTGATTTCAATAAAGATAATGAATTTATTTAAAGTTAAATAAAACAAGGCTAGGGAGAGCAACATAAGAACAAATCAATAAATGGTTGGAAATGGGATTTTCAAACAGATTCTGAGATGCGGAAGCAAGATGGGAACAGAGTGAGAGACAAGAGAGTAAGACAAAATGCAGAAGCTTCCTAAATAGGGTGCCACACGTGCTTCCCATTCTCAGGTGTCTCCCAGGGACACCTACTATCTACCTTCAACCAAGATCAGATTGCTCCACCTCGGAATGTTATTTCAAGATCGTCAGCTCCAGCACTTGAACAAGCCATGTTCAAGAAGACAACTCAAGAAGGCTCAGTGCAGGCTGCCTCCACTGAATGTTTCATCCCCTACCTTTTCTGGTGAAGATTACAGTGTGAGTATGCATCCACACTTAAAGCCCCGATATATTTCAAATGAAATCAAAGAACGAACTAATATGACGTCATTTCAAACAAAATCAGGCCAAAACGAAGTTCATTTTGAGTTCGTTTCGGCAGTTCGAAACAGCTGACCAAAGCAAACTTTCTGGGGGAGTTCGTTTTGGCTCCTAAACACCTTTGAGCTTCCATTGGTCCATGGCGGTTACACAATCGGTGGGTGTGTTCTAAAACTCCATGACATGAGAGTTTTTTTTGTCCCGGTTTGTTTCTTATTCAGTGGCGGTCATTCAGGAGAACAACATCTCCTAGTCACTAGCAACATGAATACACTGGAGTGTCGAATAGAAGCTCCCAGGATTTACCCGCCCGTACGCCCGTCGATAGGACTTTAAGATTCAGAGAAAGCTTTTGTTCCTAGAAAAAAATTTAAACGGTTTGGTGTGCGACCCGGGGAGTTATGAAAAAAAGCATGTAGAATCACAGATGCAAGTTTTAAAAAGCCTAAAAAGAAGAAAGGAAGAGTAAAGAAAAGGGGTAGCAAGTCCCAAAACATTTTTCAAATGAATGTTCACCAACTGCTGTGCTTTTGTTTTTTTTCTTTCAAAAACGAATTTTAAAAGGTATAAATAATAAATCCCAAAAAGAACATACAAATAATAATTAAAATAATGACCCCACAAAAAATAAAAAAGGTAAAAAATTTTATCCAGTTTAAAAAAAAAAAATTAACATGTAAAATAAGTAACAAAAGGTTTGGTTTTATTGAGAGACTCCAATATTTGTTCCACTGATGAAAGTTTCAGACTTGACCCTTTCACACTTCCCAAAAGGCTGTTAGTTCTTTTGTTTGAAAACATGATACTTGATCTAAAATGTGCTAATCATTTTTTCCTTTGTCTAAATATTACCATTGGGTTTTCTCACACCAAATTTGCCTCCCTTTTCTTTATTTTGTTTTGGTTGGGATATGCGCGAGCTGGGGACAGTTTACTTTAATCTACCCCCCACCTCCGCAGGCGGGGGTGTTGGAAAGTTCAAAACATATACCTACTCAGCCTTTTCAAACTTTTTTTCCCCCAAACGAAAACGAAAGAATTTAATTTGAATATCCCGGGCCCTTTCCCAGCCCCCTTTTTTTCCCACATTTTTTCCCCCCCCTCCTTTCTGAAACCCCTATAGGGAGGAACAGATACTTCACCTCCCTCCAGCCCCCAAACCCTTTCACACAAGTTTTTGGGGACAGCCTGTACATGGGGTTTCACTTTTTTTTGTTCATTTACCCAGCCACTTCCCAACCTAAATATTCAAAAAAAAAGCCAAAAACGCGGATGCCCAGATCATCCCCCCCACCTATCCCCATGTCTACCCCCAGCGGCCTGCCATAAATACCCTCACTTCAGCGCCACCTTTTTTCCACCTCCTCCTCATGCGAGCCAGGAGCCTTTTTAGAAAACCAAAATTTTTTGCCTCAAATTCCCCAGGTGCTGAACGATCATCCTTTCGTCCATCAGTTCCTCCAAGAATCCAAGCCCCTTTTAAATTGTTTTTTAAAACCTAACCTTAAAGTCTCTTCCCTAGACAAAACAAGTACTACCTTTGAATTTCATGTTTAGTAATTTCAGAATTCATACCCTTCTTTCCCCAAGTGCAAAGAGAAAAAAACTGCGTTTTTTTAACATACCATAAAGTTTCTCCTCAAAATGTGCTGTGTTGTTACCCAGGGAATCAGAGCCCATTGGGTCTCTCGATCTCAAAACTTTTTTTTATATAGTGTTTTTTTATTTTTTTTTTTTTTGGCGTAAAAGTTCCCCTGTGCCATTTGCAGATTGTTTACCATAAAACTTTGCCCTAATCCCCAACAGGTCATTTAGTTATTTTTTTTTACTTGAAAACATCCATTCAGCCCTATCAGCCCATCTGTTCCCCTTTTGATCAAACACTGCCCCCCAGGAGCCTTTGGCTCACTTCCCCGGGCAGGCTCGTTGCCCCAGGCCAATAAAGAGCGATTTCATAAAGAGCACAAACTTTATTTAAAAAAAAAAAAAACAAAAAAAATAAACGTTGTTGACATATTGCTTTCCCCTTTCACACCCTCTTTTTTTTGTAAATAGGCATGTTTTTTACAAATGCGCCCTACGGGTTTGAAATTCTGGCTTGTGCTCAAGGTGCCTGCTTAAAAATCCACATGGTGGAATAAAAAAAAAGATGTAGTACTTTTTCAGCTCAAGCAGAAGCAAATTGAGCTCACTACCCAAAAAGATACTTTCCGCCCCCGGAAATAGCACAGCGCAAGCCCTTTCCAGAGAAAAGCCCTAAAAACCCCCTAAACCCCCTGCAAAAGGGCTCATTCACACTTCTAAAGTCCGCTACCAAACCCCTTACCATGCATTTTGACTCTATAACTCATTGGGGGGTCCCCCGTATTTAAAAAACGAATATTCATGACAATACTGCATTTCCCCTGGAAAATGTATATAATTATTTATAAAATTATTATATATAATAATATTATTTTTAAAAATAAAATTAATTTTTTTTTATTATTTTTTTATTTTTTTTTTTTTTTTTTTTTTTTTTTTTTGGGTTTGGGGGGGTTTCCCTCATGCCCCCCTGCACAATTAAGGATTAGGGTCAAAGATTCTCCACCCTAGACTGAGCTCACCCAAAAAGACCTAAAATTAGCTTTTAGGGCCTTGGGGGTTTTTCACCCTTTCCCCCCTTAGGAGAAGTTAACTTCTCTCCCCTGTGGGGGTCTTGAAATTGTGTCCCATATCATATTGGATTTCCCTCGGGGGGGGAAGTCTATTTAAAGACTGAAAACCCAGGCCCCGAGAGGGAAGAATGCGGCCCCCTTGATATACTCTTCCCCCTTTTAGGGTTCCTTCACCCCATTAGACTAACATTTTTGTTTGGGTCCCTGGGCCAGCGGGAACTGGTAAACTTTGATGCACCCCCAAAAAAAAGGAAATATGCACCTGTTTTCCCCATGGTTCGTTAAAACCATAAAACCAAACTGCATCAAAAATTTTCTGAAAAATCTTTTTCAAAGAGTATCATGGGGAGCTAACAGTCCCCTGTCCGGGTTCTTTAAAGGGTGATTCCAAAATTCTCCTAAATGTGTTGGCAAAGGGATTTGTATTTGGGGAAGCGTGGCAAATGGTTTAAAAGAGTCGGACTCGTAACCAAAAAGGGGTGAGTTAGTCCCCATGCAGAGATCCCATCTGTTCTATGACAACCCGAACAAAAGAGTCTATCCAGCCAACCCCAGAAAACTTTATTTCCATCACTAAACAGGAAATGACCAAATGAATCCAAATCCAAGAACCCATCACTTTGGAAAATTTTAAACAGGGGAAAAGTACGGGAAAAGGTCAGAACTTCTGCCAAAACCAGAAGGCATAAAAAGGAATACAAGTACGGACAAAGCTTTGGCTAAGCTTCACACGCCCGCCAAAAAACCTCTACTAACGCGAAGAAAATTTTTGCCTACTGGACTGACCCCCCTTTGTATGGTGAAAACCTTTGATTGAAGGGAATGTGTTCCCCCCAGTGAAAAAATATAATCTGAGTTCATCAAAATAAGTGAAACTAATTAAAGTGGTTTTGTAAGTCCCCCCGAAAAAAATATAGGAGAAAAGGCCTAACACAGAAAACCTAACCCGGGCAACCCCGACCCCGGGGCAATCCATTTTTTTAAAAATTTTAAAATTTAATTACAGTTTTCCCTGCTTGACCATATTGCTCTTTGGGCCCTTTTTACTGTCTAAAAAGTTTATCCACACAATTTGTGTTTTCGCATTAACTAATCTTTCGGGGATTGCAGGGGAGTTTTTAAAGGGGCCCTCTTGACTGCAAAAAAGGGAAAAGTTTGCTACATTTCAACTTGATCTTTAGGGTAAAAAATCCCAATGCCAAAGAAGATGCCGACAAATTTCCAGAGTCTTAGAGGGAAAAAGAAGACCTATTATCCCCCCTAGGAAGAAAAGGTTTATCGGGGCCCCAAACTGTTTTTTGAAAAAACTGCCATTTATTTTCTCAAAATTTTTCCTATGCAAACGGCTAACATTACAAAAAAATCTTTTAAACACAGTCGTCCGAGGGTAAGGACTTTTTTGAACCCATTTCAGGGCCCCTTTTGTTTTCAATTGCTAGGTCTCTTGGTGCTCCAGAAGAGATTGTCCCAACCCCTTCTGGTCCCATGCATTTTTTCCCCGTGGTAAAAAAACATTGCCCCCAGACTGCTTACCACATGGAAAATATTATCACTTACCTTTTTCAAAAACTTTGTGATATTTTCATAGTAATTTGCACTAATGTTTAAAGCTCAATTTAAAAAAAAATCATTCTTTTATTGGTTTTTAAAGCCTAAAAAGGTTCCCAACTACTTTTCATTCTTTCTTATTTTTTATTGTAGTTGCTAAAACCCCTTTTTTTAAAAAAATTATTTTTTTTGTGTCTTCCCTTTTGTTTTTAAAAAAGGAAAAACCTAAAAATTTTTTCATCCCTCACAAATCCTTTAGATTGGTCGGGCCCCCCAAATTTTAAAATTTTTTTTCAGCAAAAAAAAACCTAGAGGTGCTTTGGGTGAGGAGGAAAAGGGGTCAATGACACTTCAATCTCACCTTTAAAAAAGGGTTGGGTTTATTATGATTTCCCTTTTTTTCTTTTTAAGGTGTTGTTATGTTAGGATAAACAAAGTTACGATGCTCAAAATTCAAACAAAGGGGGATATTTTTTTAATTTAAAAAATTGTTCTAACTTTAAAGGGTGGGGGGACAAAATGGCTTTTCCCCTTTTTTGAAACCCCCCCCCCAGGTTTTTCAAACCTTGCCACGCATGCAAAGGAACGCACCCACCGTAATGGTAAGGGGGTGTGACGTTTGGGACAAATTTCACTAACAGTTTTGCGACACAACACCGGGTAGCAATCAATTAGCCCCATAGCGTATCCGAGGGAGGGGCTTCACAGAAACCCGGAACTCAAAAACGTTTTGACAAAAAAGGGGGAAAAGTGGTATAGAAAAAGGTAAAATATGTTAAAATGATGCATTTTTTTTTTGCTTTTTTTAAAAAACAGAAACAGTTCCTACACCCCATAAACCCCATCAAGCCTTCGAAAAAAGCGATCAACACCCCTTAAAGGGCTTGTGACCCAAACTTTTTTTGGACCCAAAAAAATTTTTTTAAATGTACTGGTGGGAAACCCCTACCAACCCCCCAAAAAAGCCCTAATACCCCTTTCCAAATACAGATTTTCCAAAAACCCCCTTTTCAAATTTATAAGAGGTAATTTGTAAAACAGTCAATAACCTTACTAGAAAATATGATTTTAGATTGGGATAGGGTTAGCAGAAAAAGTTGGCGTATTTCAAAAATTTAAATTTTGCAAGAAGCCCGTTGGGGAACCTCAAAATAAAGTTGAAAGGGAAATTTAAATAGAAAACCTAAGACTCTTATGTTGTAGTTGACAGTAGTTCAAAATTTTCTTAAAGTTAAAAAAAAGTCTAAGTGGACTATCGAAATAAAGTGTTACCCGTCCCTTACTCTAGTTTTTTTTAACCTGGTCTGGGGACCCCCCGCACGCCCAAAATTTTCATGCCTCCCTTTTACAAATTCAAGGGTGCTCATTTGGGGAGAGCTTCATGAACTTAACTGAGCATTTCAATAAAGGAAACTACAAAATGTTCAGAGGCCCAAAGATTTAGAACCACTGCTAACCTTGCCACCAAAAACCATCCGTACCTGCCAGTACTTTCACACTGCTGTTTGCCTTACTTCTACAGCCCCATTCCTTCAGATACTTCTTTGAGACACTCCGCAATTGCAATGTCTTTCAGCGGTGCTGCTGGATTCCCATGAATCCTCTACACCCCAACCCTCCACAGGGTAAAGGGCTGTCCTCCATCCTTTTTTCTGCACAAGCAGCCAGGTCAGTCTATTTTTACTTTAGCTGTGATGGAAACCTCACTTCCTAGATGCTTTTGACCAAAACATTATGCCTAAGGTGGTTGTGGCAAATCTCAGACTTAAATTCATCTGCTGGAGAAGGTCGCCCTCTATTGTGCACTCACTTCCAGGTGCCAGGATTGATCTGGATTCTCTCTGGGCAAGGTTTTCTGCAGCCCCCCCTTTCACAAAATCATGAACTGCCTTTTATGAGCAGTGTGTCATTGATTTGCCTTTAATGTATATATCTCAAGGATCTCTGCCAACTTATGCAGAATCCGATCACTTTGCCACCTATACTATCCCTGCGCCAAAGCTTTTTTGCAAACAGCCAACATACTGAACCAACTTTGCGCTATTTCAGATGGCCTCCCATTGTCCATTGCACTTGTGCTGCCAGCCTTCTGCTCTAATAAAATAAATTTCTCCTTTTCCTATTTACTTCTGTCACCACCATTGCTTTCCTATGTTTCCTGAGGCGCTGAACACCATTTGGGGGCTATTTCTAGTCTAAGCCCCTGCTGTACTCTTAGTTTGTCCAACAATTTCTTCATGCTACAATCTTGTAACCATCTGCTTCACAATCTCCTCTGCTTTTCAAGTGTGCACAGTTCTGATGTTGATCCCACTGCATTACAGACATGGCATTTCAACAGGACGTGAGGGATTGACCAAACCCTGATATTCTCTTTTAAAGTTGCTGCCAACTGGTTGTTTAATCTATGTTGCATGACTCCAGATTCCTGAAAAAAACCCCAAAACATTCTGGTATGTAGAAAAAATCCAGCACTTGCTCCAAAGTCTTCTTGCTGATCCAAGTGAATGGGGGCTCCTACGGTCTTTCACCAGTTATAGAACTATGCTTACATTTGTAATCAACATTTCCTTGTACTCAAATGGCCTCTGGCATTCTGATTCAAGACGGAAAACCCAGAACTTTATAAAGAAACTTTTTTTTCATCCATGGAAAAGTCTGTTCTTTGACGGGAAAGAGTCAAAACAAAAAAATGATTTGCGTCTTCCGCAGCTGAGCATCCACTTAAAAGCATAAATCTCTCGTATAGAAAGGTCTTTGTGCATCCTATGATCAGCAGAGTGGACTGGCCTGATTAGTAAATGAAGTGACAGGTCTGCTAAAAAAACTGTGGTGTGCTCAGTCATCATAGAGCAAATAAAAGTATTTGGGTTTTTTTTTCCAAATTAGTTCAGAACCAACCATATTGTTGGAAAATTTAGATGGAAAACCCTTATAGGGTCTGTTTGGGCCACTGTGAACCATCACCATCCCGCCCTACGTGCCGTTTCCCTGTTCAGCAAGAAGAAATTTCAAACATGGCGTTGACTGACTGCTTGCAAACAGATCCATGGCTTAAATACACAAGGATAATTGGGCTAAACAGACACAAATGGAGACAATCAGGGAATAGAGGATACAGGAACAGAATGGAATTCAAAACTAAAAGTCTACAAAAGCACGAAGACAGGCATACAATAATGAGCTATTTAAGTTGGGGACTCCAATAAGGGGCAGCTCCCATGCTCAAGGTACACAAAAAAGTACGAAAGAACCGCAAATGTTCAAGAGGGAGGTGGCAAGGGAGAGCAAAGGAGAGTGAAAGAGGGCCAGGACCATGAAATGGGGGGTACCTGGGTGTTGGACAACCACGACGGAGTAGGAGCGGAAAACAACTTGGTGGAGCTGGATAGAATCTGGCAGGGAATCAGAAGTTGTCCATTCCCTACCTCCTGCATGCATGATAATTTATTTTTAAATTTTTTCCCAAGGCGCTTTCTCTCCTCATCATGTGACTTAAATTTGTAAGCTTCGGTTGGTTATCAATGATTTTCCTTAAAATTTTATTTTGATTTGATCTAAAAATTTATTAACTTGTTCTACTTGGAGATGTTTGGAGGTGAAAGCCCATGAAAAATACTGTCAAGAAATGTACACTTTGTTGGAGGCTTTGTGCATTTCAAAAGGGAAAGGGACGGTGTAGAAAATAATATAATCAACAAGAAAAAATTAAGAAATAAATCAGATTATTTTCTCAACTGATTTAAAATATGATAAACACCTTGTACACATGCACAGTGCTGTGGTGTGTGGGGTGTTACATATGTTTTATGTCATACGAACATGTTTGTTTATTACGAATCATGTCTTACTGGTCAGTAGAGGACGTTGAATATTTACTAAAAATTGCTTAAAAGCTATTGTCATATGCATAAATCAGCTTTTTTTTATGATATGTCATCAAGGAAACAATTACAATTAAGCTCCACCGACATTATGTGTTGGCTTTCTCCGGTTAGGAACACCGTGACTGGCACTGGGCACAGAACTTTCAGAATCTAAATATTGTTTTGGGATTCTTGTGATTGACCAGATTAAGTGCACACAAACGTACCTAGTGTTTATTTTCTCCAAAATAACCATCTTCTGATTAAAGGGACTGGTATCTGAAATTTAAGAAAAAATATTTTTTGCAATCCTGAACAACTAATTTTTTCATAGATACTTTTTAAAAACTTAAGAGAGATTTGTCAGATTTATTGTTTAAAAATAGGTCTTCTTTTTTTCTCTTTTCTTTTCATTCACTTGCCTTGGTTCTGTTTCGGGTTTCAGTGTGTCAGCTATTTACAGAATTAATATTTACATGTTCATTTTTAATGTTTTATAAAAGACCCCAGAGGTATCAAAAAGTCAAATAGGCAGATTCAACAAGCCAGACGTAGGAGAGGGGAGATAAAGAGAAGCAAACTCTGTCTTCTCTGTTCATCTTGTCTGAAGTATATCAGACAGAGCTTCCCAAGGTCTTGTAAATTCATTATGGTACTGTATCTTTAATAGGCGCATTATAAAGGGCACAGGCTGTGGTTGAGTCAGAGTTGAAAATTTCTAAGCAGTAGCCTGAGGGGAGAGAGCAGCTCTCCAGTAAAGGTATGACCAGCAGTACTGCAGGCACCAGATCTCCTGAGAGCCCTAGCAGCACACCGACAGGTGTGTGTGTGTGTGTGTGTGTGTGTGTGTGTTTTGTGCGTGTGGAAGCAAAGCGTTAAGATGTGATACACAGATATAACTATATAACAATTCTTAGAACAAGAATTGCTGTCTCTTGTCTGTTACATCAAAATTTATAAGTCCGATTCTAATGTATTAAAATATATAACTTTAACATGCTTTAGGGTTAAGCGTGTTAGGTACTGCTGAATTCAGTCCTTCTAATGACCCGAAAAAAGACAGTGGATGAAATTAATAACTCTTGTTAGTTTTTTGGCTTTAGTTCATGAAAATTCAACACATGCAACGAGAAGAACAAATACTGTACGTTCTTAGACAATGTGACACCCTTCGAACACAATTCCCCAAATATGAAAAAATGAATTTACCCAAGATTAAAATTTAATTTAAATCAGAGGGGTTTATTTTAATCACTGGTTAAAGTATTAGAGGTAAACCTAGAATTCAATTGGTTTCCACTTTTCTTTCTTTTTCTTTCTTTCTTTCTTTCTTTCTTTCTTTAATAGTTAGCTTTTTTGTGGAACAAAAAATCACATTTAGTTATTTATTTAGTCAAGGATTTCTTAAAAAATACTTTGCACTATGCATTAGCTTTACAGAAGCAACAATATTAGAATTAACAAAACTTTACTAACAGAACACGGTAATTTTCATTTTCAATTTACAGGTACATTTGTAATTATAGTGGTACCTATACAGTACCTCCGTGTAGGTTATGCATGCAATGCATATGCATGTTTGGTGAAAATACTACACTGTAAAAAATTTCCAGGAATTTACAGTATTAAAGTATTACTTTACAATAAATTACTGTAGGCAGAAAATTTTTCCCATGAAATCATTGCATGCTGGTCATTTTCTTACAATGACTGTGAATGCACAACAGAATGATGCTAACATACAGTAATTTACTGCTCTTGTTTACTGTGAATTCACATTAGAAGTTGTCTTAAATGTAACACTGTGAGAAATCTAGTTGTTTACGGCTGTAATTGTTTTGAAGTCACCATAATGGTGATTAGTGATTAGCATTTGTTTGGGCTCTTTGACCTTCCATATGCATATTCAAATTTCTGAGGAAATCTAATCATATCAGAGAGTGTGACAAATAGAAAAATATATGTAAGTATGACAAGCTAGAATATAATTTGTATTCTCAAGCTTGTCAATATCTTTCAACTATTACCTGACTAGGAATAGTCAAACTATTCTGTATGAAAATAGATTTTTGTTGCAGCATTGGTATGAAAAGTTTCATCACTTTTTTTTTATTGATCTTCGTTCTTTCACTGTGGCTTTTTTGTAATATCTTTACCTCAATATTTCCTTTACAACATACAGAAACCCTTGTGTTGTTTGAGGACAACTTTCTTCTATGTGTCCACCCCCCTTCTCTTTCTTCCTCGCTTTGCTCCCCCGCCGCGTTAGGATTTAGCGATTTTTAGGATTTTTTAGGGGATTTTAAATCAAACTGGTTAGCTTCTTATGACTTCGCTTATGACTACAGGCAAAACGGGGAGCGGGGGGAAGGGGGACAGGGGGTGCTGGAGAAAAGGGGGAAAACTAAGGAAAGAAAACCTTTACGGAGGGGGAAAGTTGAGGGGGGAAAAGAAAGGAAGGGGGGGGGGAAACCAGGAAGGGCAGGTAGGGGGAAAGAAAGGGAATAACACGGGGGGGAAAGAGAGGAGGGAAAACACGTGCATATCACCTATGCAATTATCAAATGCGCATGCATTTTTGCTGGATATTCCACGCAAAATATACATTATGAACATACTTCATGCACAATAATATAAATCGATACAGTAAGAATGCATAACACTTGTGATATACCTGCGGATACATATAAACTTGTCGCGTGCATACACCGACACACTTTCGCATATATGTACTAAGCCTCGATCCATGATATTACTACCTATGCATACTCGACGAATTTCATATAATACATTAGCCGCCAACAAAACACAACTGCACATACTCGCATTTGTATATCGGCTTGATACGTGCGCCATCTTCGCATATTAAGCTTTTCGCGCATGGAAAATGCCAAACTCGATCGATTTCCAGCGCATACGCATCCACTCTGGCTGCTCGGCGGCATACATAAAAATAACATTTACTAAAGTTTACCAGTTCAGATAAGAACGGACACATGCTTTTTTTTGTGTACATATATATGCAGAATTAGTTTCGTATGTGGATAAGTAATTTCAGATTTAAGCAGAAGGGCATTTCAGATGTAAAAACGGAGAAGCGTTTAAAGCGTGAAACGGAAAATGACCATATTCTCCATATGCTGCCGGTACAATCGGCGGGCGGACAGCCATAACTGAAACAGTGCTGGAAATGTTCTTTCTTCCATCGACTATTTTAATAGCAATGCAAAGCGATACCCAACATCGTCATTTGCTGGTGAATAATGTGAACAGATGCAGCTGTAAATTCAGTTTGCATGGTACGTGCATAATCTAAACGACCGCGCGACACCAGAGATAGAGAAATGTACCAGAAGTAGCTCAAAATTAAAATCTTTATTGGCATGCGAAGTAGTGAGCAGGAGGATTTTGATGCGAGGATAAACGCAATTAATTTATGAATGTGGCGAACAATATCAACGCAATATGAATTTAATGGTATAATTTTATTGCACATAGGGTGGTGTGCTTGTTTCATAGACCAGATGATCTAAGTATCTTACTTTGTCTTTAATTTATTCTACGGCCTGATTCTGCTAGCTGCTTAAGTAATTTCATTTTTACTTGAAAATATCCTAGCAGTTAAAACAGTGTAAATATTCATCAATTAAGACTTGCACCATTTGATGCGGTTAGTTACTTTTCATACTCTTATTGATGTCATCACATTAAGAATACATCATCAAAGATATTGTGTTTTTGTTTCTGTAGTTAGGAATTCTTGCTTCATTCCTTTTATTTAATAATGACTTTTGGTGCAAAATCAACTTGTGGCAGGTATAGGGCTGATTGCATTGAACTGTTATAAGTCTTTGCGCAACTGATACCATCTCCATTTCCTTATTTACATAATGTCTGTAGGGAGAACATACATACAGCATGTCACACTATGGTTGCATTTATTGCCTGTGCCTTGCATGCAAAGTGGCCACTGGGCGTTGGTATTTCAGCATGAATGCCCATCTATCTTTCTGAAAATACTTAATCCTGGAGATATGGAGTTAATCCCTGAGCATTAGATAAACACCCTGTCCCACAGGCAGCCAAGAGAGAAATGTGTGTGGAGTGTGTGTATTATTGGCCAATGTGTAGTATGTGTGTGTGTGTGTGTGTGGTTGGTGGCTCCCAACAACAGGTTTTGACAGGGCATATATTATATTCTGCTCTAAGGGATAGAAAGAAAGGGAATTGTGTCATGGCTGGGGTTGTAGAGTAAACAGAGACATTATAATCATTGTATTCTTGCTATGCTTTGCAGTTAACAGTGGCATTAAAAGTAAAACGTTTGTCATGTTGTGCATTTCAATAAACATTCCAGATTTTGGGAAATCTAAAAATGTTATTTTGGTATGTGCAAGGGTAGAAAATATGTTTGCATGCTTTGATGGGATTTTCCCCGTTTTCGTGACTTTGGCAGTATACGGTGGGCTTGTGCATCTTCTGAAGGAATAAAAACACGAGGCAGAAGCAGAAACAAGTGATTGCATATGTAAACAGATGCATAAGTGAAATAATGTGACCATCAGTTTTGATAAAATAAAATAAAAAAAAAAAACATTATGATGGCAAAAGCATGCTTCTCTGTTAAAAAGCAATTTAAAATAACTGTGTATTCTAAGTATTTTTCAGAATTACATAAAAATGACTATATTATTGGAGATGTTTATACTATTTTGGATAGTAATTTGCTTACAGCTGAGTTTAACATACTGTACAAAACAGCACCATTGCTTCTCTCTGTCTTTCCATTCTGTCATTACTTGTTTCTTTTGTTCTCTGAATCCTTGTAATTATTGGGACCCTGTCCATTTTATGCATACTATTTCCAACAAACATTTGTCTTGTTCTGCTTTGACAACTGCTTATTAGTTTAAATTTCCGAGCAGCAGTCGGTGATGAGGTGTGGGGTTTTGTGCTGATGACACTGAGATGTTGTCTGGACTAGCCCTATGGGACCAAATGACAATGACTGGCAAAAAGAATTAACTAACTACTGAAGCAGATAATAAATAATGAAGTAAACAATAATGATGTAAAACCCTAACTCCTGATGAAAGAACCATGGACATGTTTTAAATACATTTGTCCATGTGACTATACTATTATAGATACAGTAAAGATAAAATACAGTAAATGATAACATATATTATCACAACTGAGATGATCATTTGTGCAAAGAAAAACTACACACATAAATACACACACACACACACACACACACATATATATTAATGCATATGCATACTACATGAATTCAGTTCTGAAACCACAATAATAAAAGTGTAGATTTTTTTTCATTCAAAATATATGTAGATATTTAAACATTGATAAATTATGAAGATATATTGAATTAGTCCTTTCTTATGTCACTGTTCAAATACAACCAAATTTGTGATTTATTCAAATTGCAATTTTCCTGGCTTCCATTGAAGCCCCACACAATGCTTGTATAACATTTTCAAACCATGTCATGAAACCTCAGGTTTTGTGTGTATACACCAAAAACACTTACACATGCTCACCTATATTTCTAGTATTGCTCTGGCCCCGGGTTATGGTCACAAAGCTCTGACACCTGCAGTCTTCACATCAAATTGCTGCCTGGTAGTACAGTTGTAAGCATGCTAAAAACAGTATGATCTGCAGTCACAAAAGCGGCGACATGGACAAAAAAACTAATTTCTGGTTTGTTCTGTGGGTTTTCCAAGTGGCTGTTAACAGCATTGGGGCGCTTTGAAATGAACGCTGTCTCTTTTTGAGACTTGTTTTTTTTGTCTACATGTCACTGGGATGAATAATCAACACTAAAAACATACTTTTTGTGAAAATTTTGTGATGATGGTGAGACTGTGAGTGTGAAGCTTATTTTAAAAATTTTTGGCTGTAAACTGCTATTTAGCTTAATTGTTTCCTATATCCTCACAATGGTTGGCAAATGACATTTCACATCCCGCGTGGCTGGAAAAAGTCATTCCCCTGTAATGAAGAGCTAAATTACATTTGGGGATTTTGATTTTTTTTTTGATAGTAAATGGCGGGTAAAAAACCCCTGGGGCCTCTGATGCGTGTAAACATTTTTCCAAAAAAACACTTAAAGAAGTCCAGAGACCTGATAGTCTCCTGGCAAAATAGCAGGAAAAATCAATCCTAATTCAATCAGGAAAGCAGAACAAATCCAGCCATATGTTCCTCTGTGTAACCCTCGGGGAATGGAGGAGAGAGACATGCCCAGGGAATTCCCACTGAAAGAAACCAAAAACAACTTATCTATCTTATTACACACCAAAATCACCATGAGCTTATTTCTAACGCATTCATCTTCTATTTGAAAAATCATAATCTCTTCTGCACACTTATGCCACTTAATTGCTTTAAAAAGGAATGGGTTCACCCAAAAATAAAACTCTCATTAATTAATCACCCTCATGAATGAAGATAAACGAAGATTCTTACAGGTTTGGAATGACCATGAGGGTGAGTAATTAATGACTAATGAGTAATTGCTTTTTTGGTTGAACTATCCCTTTAAACTATAATGAGTGTAAATACTAAAATATTTTTATGTATTTTACTATAAATCTTACTGCTGTTTCTCATTCATGTCCTTTAACAATAACAGATGAGGTGAAGTGTGAATTGAGATGAGTGAGTTTTTACGGTGCTGTCATCCGTCTGTATATTGATTTTTAAAAAGTCCCCCCACTCCAAAAAATTGCTTAATCTGACCAATTGAGAATATACTAATGTTAGATTTTGTGTGCACTGTTTGTGTGCATTGTTAACATAAAGGATATGAACATTAGAAAGAACATGCAGAAAGAAAGCTGAACATCACATTCAAATTGTAATGAGGTAAAAAAATAAAAAAATAAAAAAACGTTGCTCGTCTGTCAATCCTTCAGTGTGTGTGGTGTTGTAAATGATTTATCCCAAGCCTGAGTAACATTGTGGCACTGTTTGGTCATTTCCAGTTGGGTGCTAAACACATTTTGTGTTCTGCCATTTCAAGGCCATGGGTTTTTCTTCAGTGATTTTCTGTCCCCCTCTTTAAACAATGCAGGACCCCCAACTTACGTTTTGAGGTACAAAGTCTGCGAAGGCTTTCTACAGCTGGTATTTTCTCATCACTACAAAGGACCATGCTATGGCTCTTCTTGACCCTAGATGTCTAAATCGCTGGTGAAGTGTGTCTCAGTTTTCTTTATATCAATCAACCCGAAAGACGCACACTTCTTGTGGAGAAAACCCCTTCAAGGGCACTGCACCCAAAATCCTTGTTTCTGGCCCACCAACGTTAACTAATGTGTTGATGACTTTTCACTGGACTGATGCTCTTCTCGTAGCATTGACCCATACATCCGGTGCACACATGTAGTGCTTGTGGTAAACACGCTTATGGCTCCTCCGTTTGAACCTCCTGTGATGTGGGAAATTTTTACATTCTCTCTCTGAAGGGAATGCTTATTCGCTTTGACTTCATTGAGTGTATTGGACACCTCCCGGCCCTGTTAGGCCATGACCTTGTCTGGAAATTGGCCTGTCTCTTAAAAGCCCAAGGTTTCAACCTCTCCCTTTAGGACTCAGGTGCTAACCCCTATGGCCTTCTTCCTTACCCCCTCTGAAGAAACTGCACATGCGCGTGGGTGTGAAGTTCTGCACCAAAGTGCTACATTAGGTTCAAGCCGACGGAACAGCTCTTTGTTTTCTTTGGAGGCTGCTCCAATGGGGTTTTTGGGTGTCTTCAAGCAGAGACTTTTTCATTTTGGGTTTTTGATTCTACCAATGACATGACTTCCCTGAGCCTAGGTAATGGGGTTAAGGTAATCCTTAATGAAACGCACCTGATCGGGTCATTACCCCATAAGTAGAGACTCTAAGCCTGAAATGAGTGTGTTAGACAAAGGTGACAAACTTCAAATGTGCCGTGGTACAGTGGGTACTCCAGGAACGGTTGAGAACCACTTCGTGGTGGTGGCTGGGCTTCCCCAAACAAAATTTGCCTGGTATACAGTAATAGTTTAGATTAGACTTTTCTCTTGGCTATGACAAGAGTTGTTCATTAGTCCTTTGGGCACTGGGTAATGCTTTTGTCTTACCAGCTGGCTACTGGCACTTGGTAGTGTTTTTGTCCGAGACCTTCCTGTGCTCTTCTCTGCAGTGCAAGGGCCTGTCATTGCACTACATGTTGACCCAAACCACCAAACTCATTCCTGAGGTTTAGGCTGAGACTGCCATACATTTCTTTAGGACCTAAGGATGCAGCAGCAGTGGTGAAAAAGCAAAGCATTAAAATTAATGCCTTCTTCATAATTCAAGCATTTCTTATCATGCACAGTGCCTGTAATCATTTGACCAGAGGTTTGGTAATGGAAAGGATAAGGGTAAGGATAAAATGTTACAAATTTTGCTTTAAATGTGAACTTTACACAATTGAATGCGGCAGATTCCACTGCCTCTTTTGAAAGGGTGGATCCACCTTCATTCCCGCATTCTATCCCATGGGAAAGTAGAAATTAACAGACATGTCATTCTGTGTTTTCAGCTTGATGGGAAGGACATTAACAGAATCAAGTTTCGTCTGACAAGAAAAGACACAACAGTACAGCTGAGGTTAAGCTCTTGCGAGCAAATTCATATTTCCTACACTGCATTCTGCTGCAAAGGACTACAGCTGGACTGACACCTTCAGGCTTTTACAGTTTCTTCAACAGCATAGCCTGTCCACAGGACCCTGCACCAACAGATATTGTCTGACCCACCACTCCCCTGTAACACAGCCATGTCCAAAGACCTTTGTCCCCTTTATATGACCCTGTGTATGTACAGTATTATCCTTTAGCAGTGCATACATGGCCATCGTCCAGACTTGGAGCTTGAGAGCAGGGAGAGGGAACTGTCATCTGCTTTTTTAACAACTTGAAAATTAGCCAGAGAACTTCAATGCTCTTTTGTAAATGTAAGAAGAGAATCCATGACAGGAACCTTCTAAGAATGCAACATTCCATAAAGTTATGAAAGTGCTATTTCTTAAGTTCTCTGAATATTGAAACATCCAGATTTTTAATTATGGCAAGGTTAGTTTTATTTATATATATGTAATATTTAAAAAAAAAAAACAGACTAATGTCAAACAAAATGTTTCAGAAAAAAAAAAGTCCTACTATGTTTTAAATAATGTAAATTTTTTCCCTTTTTGAAAAGAAAACCCCTAACATTCTAAAACGTTACTAAAAAAAAGGTTTGTGCAAAATTTTTGAGAGATTTTAAAACCGAATGTACCCAAAGTTCTGAATGTTCCCGTTACCTGAGTAGTCACCTCTTTTTTGTACTTTAGTAGATGTTTTTATCTTGCATTTTTTATTAAAAAATTTGCCCTTTTTTTTTAACTATGCCCTTCCTTGTGTTTTTTAAAACAAAGGCTCTACTTTACCCAAAATTTTTAAAAAACGCCCCAGAACCTACGTTAAAAAAACGTTTCCCAAATTTTGAAATGGACTTGACAGCCCCCTTTTTGATTTGCAAAGGAAAAATTCCTCTACACTCATAAAAGATCTCTAGCATCTGGGGTGCAAATTTGGTGTTTAGGCGTGGGGATTTTTCACCCCACCCATAGACAGATGTTTTTTCCCCTTATGAGGCCCCTCCAAAAAAGCGGCTTTTTGGCCCTATTCAGTGATGTATTTTTAAATTTTTGGGTGCTAATTTTGTTTGTTGTGTTTTGGGTTTTTTGGGGGTTTTGTGGGGGTTGGTTGGGGAGGGGTTTTCAAGGAGCGGGATCCCCCAGGGTGTCTGGAAAACTTTTTCCCTAGCAGGGGGAGGGGGAAATTAGGAAAGAGAGATAGGAAAGAAGACAGAAGAGGGAATAGGGCACCCTGGGGGGAACGTGGAATTTGGGAAAATTTTTGGGCCGTTGGAAAGGTGCCCGGGCATGGCACCCTGTCCCCCCCCAACCCCCCTTTTTCATACCAATCAATGCTGCTAAACCGGGATAACGTATTTTGGGTGGGTTTTTCTGTGCTGATTAGAACAAGAGGTGGGGTTTTTTTTCTTTTTCAAAATTTTTCCCAAGGAAAGAGGAAGCTGGGAGTACCGGGCATGAAACTGGATTATTTTTCAGTTTCCCAAAAAATTTAAAAAAATGCCACAGAAACAGATCAACTCCTACTTTTTTCATCATCCCCTCTTTGGTAACCAAGCTGAAGCGCAACTCCCGTTTTTAATCAATAAAGCTGTCATATACAAAAAATCTTTTTAATTGTTTGTATTGTGTTGGCTGGAGTGCAAAAAACTCTTTAACGGGGGCCAAAATAAATGAGATATAAACCACAGACCATTTCAGTACAAAACCGAGTGACGGATAAATTCACCCCAGCCCCCCCCTGACCCTAACCCCACTTTACGTTAACTTCCCCTTTCCCGAGATATTAAATTTATATTTTAAAAAAAGCCCCCAAACTCCCAAAAATATTATTTCTCCTTTTTTAATGATGAATTTTTTGGGGTTTTTGGTTGCCCTTTTTTTAACGAATGGGCCCTTTTTGTTTCCCCTGGGTTTTTTTTTATTGAGACTAACGATTTTAAATGATTTCCCTTTCGGATTTTTTGTGCAAAAAAATTAATTTTAAATTTTTAAAATTCAAGTTTCAAATTATGTATTTTCTTACCCCGCACGCGGGTGATTTTTATTGTTAAAAAAAAGTGAAAAGGCGGGGAAAGGGGCATTTATTTTTTTTCAGGTGTCCATAAAAATAAATCATTAAAAGGCCCTTTTTTTGAGGGATTTTAATTGGAAAAACTAGATATTTTTGAAAGGGTTTTATAAACTTATTCTTTCTGCGTTATTTGGTTTTTGTTATTGGGGGGACTTTTTGCTAAAAGTTTTTTGACTTCATATGTGGGTCAAAATTTAAAAACATAATATTTGTGCTATTTCTGAGGGTAAAATTTTGGGGACAATTAATTTATTAACTAAATTTTTTTTCAACTAAATCTGATAAAAGGGGCAGAGCTCTTTAAATGTATACCATTTAATGGGTAGTGCTCTTAAAAGAAACAAAACTTTTCAAATTCCTTTTGGGTATTTTCCCAAAAACATAGCCAAAGGGTTTTAAAAATTAAAGAATCCCCAATTAAAAAATTTAATAAAATCTATTTTAAAATTCAGTATTGACTTATAAACCCAAAAATTTTGAAAACCTGGGGTCAAAATTAGTGGGGAAATCATATTTTATTTGCTACTGCTGATGCTCTCTTAAAACACAATTTAAACAGCAGCAACAAAAAAAACCCAAAGGGTTTTTTTTTGTTTCTTTTTTAGCTTTCCCAAATAACCTTTTTCAGCCTGAAAATTTTGAAAAAGGAGGCCTAGGGAACTTCTAAAAGGCCCCCCTAGTGCCTCAAAGTTTGCACAGGCCTTGCTTTCTAGCATTGCCCTTTTCCCTAAACCCAATAAGCACTAATTTCTTTGCATTGCCTTAAAAAAGCCTGTTATAAAAATATGAGTTTAAAGATAAACCCTTAGAAAAGATTTAAAAATGTACTTTATAAAGAAACACCCAAATTTTGGGTGTTTAGGGAAAAATTTTGTCAGGGAAAAACAAAATTTCCGAACACCCAAATAACCGTTTAATAAACAAAAACCCCAAACAAATTATGAAACTTGCCCGGCAAGATTTTGATTTATTTCTAATTAAAAGGAACATTAAAATTTAAATCTAAAAAGTAAATATTTATAAATTACAGAAACCCGGGGCTAATTCTTAGAAAAAAAAACAACTATCAAGCAAGACATCTTGGCCCCCCAAAGCACTTTTTCGTTTAAACTTTTTTCCCAAAAAACATAAACTATTTAATTCATTCTTGGGGAGTCTTCCCCTTTTTTACCTGAACGCCGCATTTCAAAACCCCGAAATTTTTGCATGGTTTTAAAGAATTACTAAAAAAAATGTTGCTTTAAATTTTTAAAAACTTTGAAAAATAGCAAAACCCCAATAAAAAATGCAACTAAATTTAAAGCTCAATCAAAGTTCTCTCTTTGCAATCTGCTTTTTGAAACCCAGACTCTGTTTTATAGGGTGCCCCTTTGGGGTTTGTCTATTTTGGTTTTTTTTTTTGTCTTTTTCCCCCCAAAAAAAAAAATTTTTGCTGATAGATATTTTATTTCACAGCCCTTTTGACCCGCAACGGGTCCTTTTGCCCAAACGGGGAAATGTTAAAAATTTTTAATTATTTTAAAAGTTGAGGTCTTTTTTTCTCCCCCTAAACTTTCCCAAGGGGGGAAAAAAAGGGCCTGAGGGGTTTCCCCCCCTTTCCTTCCCCTCCCCCGGTTTTCTTTTTTTTTCCCTTGCGTTTGATAAAAGAACCTTTCAGGGGGGGTCGCGCCCCCGGGCATCTATTCAAAACCACTGTGCCCCGGCCGGGGGGGGTTCTCTTTTCCCTCTCTCTTTCTTACCCAGGAAAAAAACAAAAGAAAAAAAAAGGGGGGAATGGGTTTTTTAACCCTCCGCCCGGTCCTTTGGGGCCCCCCTGGGGGGACCTGGTTTTCGCCTGTCTGTTTAAATTTGTGAAACCCGAGGGGTGGGGGTGCTCTTATTTTTGGGGGCCTGATTGGGGGGGGGAGGGGGTTTCGGCGTTAAACCCCAAAAGCCTTGAAAGAGTTTAAACAGGAGTCCGTATTTTGCAGCTTTGTTGTTTTGGTATATATGCTCGTCAGGCGATGATACCCCCAAGGGGGGGAAAAGGGGGCGTCGGGGGGTGCAGGTGGGGGGAAAGGTAATTGTTTTGTTTTGGGGTTTTTTTTTTTTTTGTATGTTTCCCGCACCATGAGCTCTTTTTTCTGGGCCCTGTTTTGGGAAAAAGAAAAAAAACAGCAATGGGAAATTTTCCAAATTCCAAGGGCCCCACAAACAAAGATGAAACCCTTTTGGGTTTTTGAGTTGAATTTAATGGGGGGTGAAGGGGGTTCCAGGTGTGTTTAAAGTGGTTTATCACGTTTTCACTGATTTGTGTTTAAAATATTTGTGCCATTTGGGAAACCCTGCATTATTTCCCCTCCCGTTTAAAAAATTTTTTTTTTTCTTTTAGAATGGACCAAATTGGGGTTTTTTTGTGCATTTGTGTTGAAGTTAAATTTTTTATAGAAAAAAATCTCTCTCTCTCCTTAGGCAGCAAACATGTTTTTTGTGGGGATGCAGGCCCCTGTTAATCAAGGGACTTTTCGAGGGGTTTCTGGGGCCCTTTTTAAATGGCTTTTGGGCCAAAACTACCTTTTGGATGGGTTTTTAATTTGATATTAGTGCTCTGAATCACACTATCCCTGTAAACTAACCTTTTGTTCCTTTTAAACCCAAAACCCCCTGAATAAACCAAAATAACCAAAAATAAAGTCAGATGTAAAAAAATCAAGAAAAGGTTTTCAACAGTTTTTAAAAAAAAGACTGTAAGCTTTTGGGGGGGGAAATAGATACTGTTCAAAAGTTTTAGTGGTTAAAAATTTTTTTTTTAAAAAAGTCTCCTGGCACTAAGGTACATTTTTTTGATTTTAAAAAACAGAAAATAAAAAAAACATTAAAACTGCATATGTTTTAAATGTAATTTATTCCCGTGATCAAAGCTGAATTTTCACATCATTCTCCAGTCTTCAGTGGTCCATGATCCTTTTACAAAATTTTTTCTTATATGCGTTTAAGAAAAATTTTTTATGATGATCTTAATTGGGAAAATATGCAGCCGCGTGGGCCATGTTGTTGTCCTGGCTTGGTAGACGGCGGTAGTTCACAGTTGTCCAATTAATAAATAGAAATGATGAGGTGGAGTGAGATGGGAGCTGATTACCATTTCTAGGAGTAAAAGTCACAATGTGTTCAAGATCTACAGCAAAAACAGGTAGCCACACTGACAGAGAACTTTATTGTAATTTGTAAATACAGAAAATACCATTAACACAAGTCTGTTAAAATAATTAGTGCAATTAGACGGTGTTCTTGTTTCAGGAGTTGATTTTACTAATTATTATGAGTCCTATGAGAGTGCCAGACGATGATGAACAGTGGTCATTACCGTAGAATAGCATAACAACATATTTAAGTGATGAAAGAGAAGTGCTTTCCCCCTTCCCTTACCTATAACACAAATGTAGTCCTCTTATGTAATCTCCCTACACTGGCGATACAATCCTTTCAGGACAGCGTAGATGTTTTAGCAACAGCTAACTTCTGCCACTAGCATAAGTTTTCAGAGATATGCTTTGTAAATTATGTTTATTTAAAATGCCATTTTATGTTAAAGATAAAAACGTTCATTATCTTATTAATCAGATAGTTTCATAACGACTGTTGTATTGTAATTTTTGTCTAATGATTACAGATTCATTTTGGCATTACAAGTTTTGCCATAGAAACGCATAATTCAGAGGGTCTGTCCAGGTTGGACAACATTATAATGGCGTGAACACAGTGACTGAAGCACATCCAATTTTCTCCCAAACTCTTTAGGTTCACGTAACTGAATAACTGAGTATTTATGTGAATACTTGCTGGCAGATTTTGACAAATCCAAAAACATTGATGTGTCCCACAAATTCCCCTCATTAACAATTAGACACACCAAAAACTTGAATTTTCAACATAAAATGTTAACATAGACCACTTTTTTTTTTCCGAGATACACAAAATTAGATCTTACCTTGCCTTACCATAACTCCAGCAAAAGTTCTCATTTTCAATTTAGTGAAAGTCCGAAAGTACTTAATCTTTAGTATTTCAAGTAATAATTAGACTGACGATGAACCATGTTTATTTTATTCTAGCCAGCAATAGTCAGACTATTTATTAGTCAGTAATTAATAAGAAAAGATTAGTACAGGCATGTTTTTTGAACCTGCAAATGAGCAAACTGTTTATTTTATTACCAAAATGTATTATACTGTCCACGTGTAGTCTGTATTGGTTTCACTCACAGTTTCCCCTCCTGTAGGTTAGTTTTCATGGTTTCTGATTAGCTCACATCGGTTTCTGTTCTCCTCGGTTACTCTCCCTGTGTATTTAAAGCCCTGAGTGTTGCTTTGTTCCTTGTCCGATCTCATTTATGTTTGCATGGTTGTGCTTTCCCTGTGCGCTTCTCCAGAGTGTTGGATTACGATTAAAGACTACTTTCTGTCACTCTCCTTGTCATTGTGCACCTGGCTCACTCTGCGAGCAGTCCAAGGCATGCCTCCCAGTGAACGGTCCCTCAGGGAGATTTTTGCTGCGTTTTGTGGAATCAGCATTCACCATTTGCCCTGAGGAGGACTTCAACCAGCCCCCACTCCAAATCCAGGCCCTGTCCACACGAACACGGGTATTTTCAAAACGCGCACACAGCAAAAAATCCAGAGTGAAATCAACTCTGCTCGGGAGTACATGTGAGACCACACACTCAAGAGTGTGAAAGTGTTAAAATAGAAGTGTTAAATTAACACTGAAAGCAGAGTTAAAGTTAATGAGATAATTAAGTGATTTAACTGACAGTGATGATTGGGACCATTATTGACGAGACCTGATGTTAACAAGCAGAATCATCAAGACAAAAATCCAAAATTTTTATGTCACCATTATAGTGGTCAGTGTTTGCTTTAGTTGGGCTCTTGACCCTTACGTTTTTAAAAATTAGATTTGGTTTGGCTGTTTATAAATCAGTTGTAATAGAGAGACGAGCAAAAATAAAAACATGATTATGTGATATTATTATGTTTTTTACATAATAATTATTTGACCTGAATCACCAAACTTATTTAATGCCTAAAACATAAAGGACATTACTAAGACAATTCAGGTAATAATTTATTCATGCCACAGTGCATCATGGGAGCCATGGTCGAATTTTGATAGGTGGCACCCAGAATGCACAGCAACACAAGTCTCCTGCAACATGCTTTTTTGATTGTCACCGTCGTTGAGGTTCACAGGTTGATTCTTGATGTTTGCATGTCTAAATGAAAGACTCTTTCGAAAGATTTTTGAACAATCAACTTTTAAGAAATTCCACAGATTGTATTATTTAAAATGCTGGTAATCCTATGCTCAGGAATCATTTGGCCACAATAATCAACAATGAAAGTTTAACTCAGTGACAGGAAAACCAATATTTTTTGTTTGCCCGTCTGTTTTATAACTCCATTACAACAGCCAAGCAAAAATCTGACTTTAAAAATATTAAGGGTCAAGAGCCCAACTACAGCAAACACTGACCACTATAATGGTGACATTAAAATAGTGATTTTCGTCTTTGTTGATTCTGCTCATTAACATCAGGTCTCGTCAATAATGGTCAATCATCACTCAATTATCACTATTAATTAATCTCATAACTTTAACTCTGATTCAGTGTTAATTTTACACTCATATTTTAACACTTTCACACTCTTGGGTGTGGTCTCACATGTACTCCCAGCAGAGTTGATTTCACTCTGGATTTTTTGCTGTGCTGCTTTTTATCTAGCGGCTTGGCCTTTTTGCCCACACGCAAATGCAGTATCAGGTCACTGAAACTGAAACCTTTTTGGAAACTCCTGCCAGGGTGAAGATTTCTGAAACTCTGGTTGCAGTGTTGTCATGTAGTTGGTGAAACCAGAGTTTTTTTGGCTTGTGACATCAGCGTGTGCGCTGTTTATCACTCCTTTGACTGACGTCAGATTGTGCGCCACTATCTCTTGTTTGTGTTACATGAGGTCAGTCTGTGCAATGGCGGACGTAGCCATAATACGTGAGCTAACAGTTCTTACAATTCTCTATACAGATACAGCACAGTTCTCGAATCCCATTTTATTGCAGAACAAAGGCATCAGAATACAATACTACGCAGTCACTGCTTGTGACAACACACCCATGACACAGGGCTCGCGCCATCGTCACCCCCCGGTTTTGACGAGACCTGGTTGGACCTCTAGTTGGCGTGACAACTTTTGAGATCCTGAACATGTAAACAAAGTATTATATATTTTCATAGCACCCATACTTCCACAGCACTATGAATTGTTCATGTTTTGAATCAATCTCACATCTTACAATTTTTATGGAATAAATTCTTCAATTGTTGGCACTGAATCAGCCCACTGCACAAAGTCCTGACCTGCCTGAATACTGTTTCAGCACAGTTTAACAAATGAATATCATGAGCATTGTTAGCTCTTTTTGGTGTCACCACTGGTCATTAACAAAGATTAACAAAGTAGCATAACCTGACCTCATACCTAAAAATGAGGTTAGGGTTAAATAAGGAGGTGGGAAAATCATGTTGGTGAGGACCAAGACAGCAAGTGACACAAAAAAATCAAAAACACATGTAATCAGGAAAGGCCCTTGCAAATTGCACAAGTACAAGTAAACAAAATCGGCTCCCTTTACAAAAAAACAAAAACAAACAAAAAAAACCTTCTGTACAACAAACTTAAAGGGTTTGACAATCAAGAAAGAGTTTTACTGTGATGGTAATAAAGTATTTGTATATTTGTGATTGTAAAAGAGGAACAGTAGTTTTGTGAAAGGAACAGTAGATTTGTTAGTGTTATTAATTATTTTAATAATATTTAATAATAATAATAATAATAATTATAATAATAATATATATAAAATTATAAAGTAATAGCCAAAAAAGGAAAATATAAGTATTTAGTAAATAAAAATTCACAATTACTTGCTAAGAGCGCATTCATGTAAAGTAAGCCTTGTTTACACGTTTGGATGAGTAGTGGTAAAACACACAAGATTTAGTACTTTCAGTGCCCTGTAGTTGACGATCTCTCTTCTTTTGTAGCAGAAATAAACTGCTGCAGAAAAAACTAGGTGCCATGCAAAATGTAAAGTGTAGTTGCAACACTCATTACAAATGTAGTGGAGTAAAGAGTGCAGTACTACTGTATTCAAAAATGTAGAGAAGTAGAGAGTAAAAGTAGCTAATATCTTTGATACTCAGTAAAACTACAGAGTAGTCAAAAAGATACTCAAGTACAGTAATTAATTACAGTACATTTACCCAAAAACTTTACACCACTGCAATTTTCAAGTATCTGTGCTTTATCAGAGTATTTTTAAGAAACTTTTATTTCACTAAATTCCAAAGCATAATATTGTACTTTTTACTCCACTACATTGCTGTAAAATGGCGATTTCTTCAGACTGAGCTCTCTACCTTAAGCTTTATCATTACACCCTTCTCTTCTCAATAGCTATTTTTAGCAGTAGGATGGAAATACAAAATTGCATAAAAAATGCTAAATTGAAGTTTAATCAATCAGTACTTTTAGATTTAATATTCAAGTACATAAAACATGAAGTATTTTGTACTTTTACACAAGTAAAAATTTTAAAAGATTACTTTTACTAGAGTAATATTTCATAAGTGTATCTGTACTTTATACACCACGGGCTAATAAACTAGAGTCTTGCTAGTTTGCAAATAAAAATCGGGTGCTACCGTACTGGCTAACAAACAAACTACAGGCTTGCTGTAAAGTTGTACATTGAAAGTGAGTTTTTCTGTGATGTTTGTATACTTTATGTACCAGCAGACTCCATCATTGACTATGATGTATCGATGCCGCCTCCTCTTCCCAAACTCGCCAGTCTGTGTCCATAAATGGCATCCATCTTGTCTAACCACTTGCAATACTACTCCGGCTGTTGTCGTCTTTCACCTTAGGGTGGTCGTTCTGCAGCTTCTTGCATTTAATGCAGCACTGCTCGGACGTCTGCTGGAACCCCTCGGCAGCCATCCTCTCAGAAACATGCTGGAAAACATTTTCATTTCTCACCATGCCATCGAGTTCCCCTTGCACCCTTTCTTCACTGATGCTACCCAGAAAAGGTACCTCATTGCTGTGCACTGACATATTTTAAAAATGGCTCTTGCGGCACACACAAGTGACAATTCTCTGTCAACCAATCAACATTCTGCAGTGAGTCTAGCTCCATCCTTTTGGTTCCGGACTACTGTGCTAGCTACCCCAACGAAGGGGTCCCAAAAAATGGTCCGGTTCGCTATTTGGTACATGTCTGTTTTCATATGTTGCCATTTCCCTCCTCTAGTTAGTTTACATGTTTCTGATTAGCTCACACCTGTTTCTGTTCTCCTCGATTCCTCTCTCTGTATATTTAAGCCCTGGGTTTTCCTTTGTATCTTGAACAATCTTGTTTATGTTTGCGTGGTTGTGTTTCCCTTCGATTCTTCAAAGTGTTCTGTGTTGGATTTATGATTAAAGACTATTTCAGGTATGCAGTGTCCAATATGTCCCAAACTTAACATGTTTGATGAGAGTCACATCAATATGTCAAGATTCAATTATAGTCATAGCGCCACCCACTGTCAACAGGAAATTACATGTTTAACACTGTGATGCACTATTAGCAATACAGTAAAATATGCCATTGTGTGCGAAACATGGCAGAAACATGCTTAAACATGTTAGCAACACTTACTAAGTGCTAAAGCTTGCTATTAATGCCATCAGGAAGTTGTTGTTACTCATGCATACAATGTCCAATCTGCCTCAAACTTCACGTTTAATTACAGTCCTGGCCTGAAGACATCTACATGGTCATATTCGGTTATAATCATAGTACCACCTGCTGGAAACAGGAAATGTCTTAGTTTACACTAACTTAAACATGCAATGTCCGAGCTGCCTTTACATGTTTGATAAAAGTCCTGGCATGAAGACATCTACAGTACATGCCAACATTCATTTATAAGCACCACCAGCTGGCAGCAGGAAGTTTGGCACATATAAATTACTTTGACATATTCCTCCTATATTTACCACTTTAAATGCATATTACCCACCGTTTGCTGTTTTCTTAAAGTAACAGCAAAGATGTGGGTGTGAAAGCCTGGGTGTGAGGGCCCTTTCATCACTGCTTGCAGATTTAATTGTAATTGTTATTTTATTTGTTGTTCAAATAATACTTGGGGTTTTGATAATATTGTAGGGGCAAGCAACCCACACATCACCGATACATAATTCACACATCACCGACATACACATGCATATTTGACACGTCCCCTTTAAGAGTTAGAGAGTTTTGTTGATGCGTAGTTAAGACGCAGAAAGTTTGAAAATAATAAATATACGACTGTTATGGTCTGATGCAGCAATCTTGACTCTGTGTATTTTTGATAGCTTATAAAAGCTACACTATTATATATATATATACAAATCTAGTGTGTACTTACCATACCAGGGTTACACTAATATCAGATAACAGATAATGTGTATGTCTGTGTGAATCTAATGACTGAGTTGAACCTAAAATGAAGCTAAATTATTTTTTCCTTATGAAATTGACAAAACCTGGCCTTATCAACACCCAAGAGGTGTCTCGCTTTTTTGATTTTGCCTGTGGATGCTTTCGAGACAATATGGAGACAGAAAATGAAGAATGCTGAGCCAGTTTTGGATGTTCTGTAGGAAAGTGGGCCCATATACAATATGACAGAAAACTGTTCCCTGCCACCATCACACCGATGTATAGAAATATTGGTGATTTTGACATGCCAGGTTGATGATAAATCCTTTGATTAGATAAAGCAATTAGACTGTGATGGGCAATAACAGGTTGACACTATGAGTCTGCGCGAAAACAGAAATTAAACCATGGTGACACAGCGTGTGATATGGACGGAAGTGATGGAGGCTACACATTTCCAGGTTCGGGGGGTCCCACATGTTTGTTTCACATGTATAGTGTTAAGAGTCAAGTCACAGCTTTACTATCGGACTGTATAGTGTAAGCACATAGATTGTGAGCTTTGGCTTTACATTACAAGCTCTTCCATCCCAGTTTGCGAATGGGTTCTCCCATTTGTTAGCAGAGTGAGCTTTTCTGCTTAAATACATACAGCTCTGGAAAAATTTAAGATACCACTCCAAATTTTTCTTACATCAGCATCTCTACATGTATGGCAGCCATTCCATCCCAGTGTCTGCTGAATTACAACACAGGCACATCTCATTCTGCTTAATGAAGTACTGATTAGGTTATCACCTGAACCAAATCTTATTTAACAAGGAAAAGTATCAAAAGCACTTCTGTGTTCATCACTATCCTCTTGAAATAGGACTAGCTGGATGGCAAAAACAGTGCTAGCAGTAGCTCAGAAGTAATTGGAATCAAATAATAACTATTGACCATGCCAAAAGAGTTGAAAAGACAAGTTTTGAGTGAGGAAAATAAGAGTTCAATTCTGGCTTTACTGGCAGAGGGATAGAGTGAGCGCCAGGTTGCTTCCATCTTTAAAATTCCAAAGACAGCGGTTCATAAAAAAAAGGTCAAGCTGCAGACATTAGGGACAACAAAGCTACAGACCAGCAGAGAGAGCGAAAATGACTCTCCACTGACCGGGATCACTGCCAACTCATTTGAATGCCATTTAACAACCGTAGGATGACATCAAGTGACCTAGAATAGCAAACGGCAGCTGGGGTGAAGTGCATGGCGAGGTTCGAAACAGGCTTCTAGGGGCAGGGCAAAGCTTGAAAAAAGCCCTTCATCAATGAGAAGCAAAGAACAGCCAGGCTGAGGATTGCAAAAGACCATAAGAATTGGACCTTCTCTGATGACTCAAATTTTCAGCTTTGCCCAACATCTAATTGTCTAATGGTTAGACAGAGACCTGGAGTGCCCTACAAGCCACAGTGTCTCACACCCACTGTGAAATTTGGTGCAGGATCAGTGATGATCTGGAGGTGCTTCAGCAAGGCTGAAATCGGGCACATTTGACTTTGTGAAGGGTGCATGAATCAAGCCACGTACAAGGCTTTCCTGTAAGAAAAGTTGCTTCTTTCTGCTTCCCAACTCTGAGGATTGGTTTTTTCCAGCAGGACATTGCTCCATGCCACACAGCCAGGTCAATTAAGGTGTGGATGGAGGACCACCAGATCAAGACCCTTTCATGGCCAGCCCATTCTCCAGACCTGAACCCCATTGAAAACCTCTGAAATGTGATCAAGAGAATGATGGATGGCCATAAGCCATCAAACAAAGCTGAGCTACTTAATATTTTGTGCAATGAGTGGCATAAAGTCACCCAACAGCAATGTTCAAGATAGTGGAGAGTATGCCAAGGCTCATGACCCTGTTGAAAACCTCTGAAATGTGATCAAGAGAATGATGGATTGGCCATAAGCCATCAAACATTAGTATTGTGTTGTTTAAAAATGAATATGAACTTTTTTATTATATATATATATAATATATATATATATATATATATATATATATATATATATATATATATAACATACATACACACACATATATATATATATATATATATATATATATATATATATATATATATATACACAATATATATTTATTTTTATTATATATATTTTGCATGTATATTATTTTTATTTTTTATTTTTTGCATTATTTGAGGTCTGAAAACACTGCAACATTTGTGTTATTTAAAGGGGTCATATGACATTGCTAAAAAGAACATTATTTTGTGTATTTGGTGTAATGCAATGTGTTTATGCAGTTTAAGGTAAAAAAAAAAAAAAAAAAAAACACATTATTTTCCACATACTGTACATTATTATTGCTCCTCTATGCCCCGCCTTTCTGAAACGCATCGATTTCTACAAAGCTCATCGTTCTGGAAAGCGATGTGTGCTCTGATTGGCCAGCTATCCAGTGCATTGTGATTGGTCAAATACCTCAAGTGTGTGATGGAAATGTTACGCCCCTCACCATACTCTAATGCCGTGTGTCCCGGTCCAACGAGACAAAACCAATAAAACCCATTACAAACAAGGCATTTGTTCCATCCAGTGGAGACATAATTACGGATTATAATGACTTATACTTTTTACATGCTGCGTTGCGTATCGCGCCACATAAACATAAAACAATGTCTGCATTTGTGATCCGAGAAACAACTAACAACAAGCACTACTCTACACTGCTCAAAACTCACATTTGAATCATCAGTGGCAAATTCTTTAAATATGAAAACGTACTTACAGGCTGTGAGTCAAAAGCGTCAGACTGTCCTTGCAAAGTTGGAATTTCCCCACTTTATAGAAAGAACCTTTGTGCACATCTTTCCCAGGATCAAGAAACAGTCCTCTGTAAAATGGGCTGCACACATCTGAATATTTGGGTTGAACTGTTCAGGAACAGTGTTGTAAATATAACTTAACCACTGATTTCTAGTTTTATCCTCTTTTGGAAGGCCAAACAAAGTAGTTTCGCTTTCACAATGAAACACACAGTGTCTTCAAAACATGTCAGCAGCGGAGGCAGCATCAATACTACAGCGAGAATCAAAGTTATGCCTTCTTTCTTTTCGTGAACATTTGGACAGTTTTATGCAAATCTTCTCACACAGTTACGTAGACATGTGGGAACGTGTTTAAACGAGGCACATTAGGAGGGCATGGACAAGTCTTTACTTTTACAAAGAATATCTCTTTGGGTTTGAGACTTTAGTCTTTGCAACATTAGGGATCTTATCTATGCACAGACAGCTTGTAACATTCCAAAGAGAATCATATGACCCCTTTAAATGCTCTAAATGACCATATGTTTATATGGAATTTCGGAGCAATGTTGTCAGTAGTTTATAGAACAAAACAAAAATGTTCATTTTACTCAAACACATACCTATAAATGGTAATTACAGAGAAATTGATAATTTTGCAGTGGTCTCAATTTTTTCCAGAGCTCTATTTTATATATTGGTGACTCCTTATTGCGAATAGCAGTGTGAACTCTTGCATTTAAATCACAGTATGAGCTTCCACTCAGGCACAGTGAGGGCTCTTCCTTTGAGTCGCAGTGGGATCCTCCATGTCGTAAACCGTGGAGGCTCTCCCATGAAAATCACAGCGTGGACCCTTCTATCCATATTGGAGGATACCAGATTTTGTCTCTTGGTACTAAACAATCCCCTCAAGTCTCATGCACGCGGGGCCCTCACATCAAAAGAAGAGAAGCACCACATCTTATATATACCATAGGCTCCCTCTTTCCATGGCCGAGAGAGGTTTTCCCCTTTGGATATTGTCAACCTGTTCCCCAGGGACAAGAACTTGCTTCCTGTTCATAATATTCAGGAGCCCCTATTATTTTTGAGGCAGGGACTCAATGTCATAAAAACACTATGGTGGGACAGTCCAGTCCTTTCCAAAGTATCTCCCACAGGAGCAACTTCAGAGTATCAATATGGCCTTTCGCACTGCAGGAACCTTTTCATAGTACCAGAACTAATTGTGGAACTACCCATTTTTGGTGTTTTCGCACTGCCGGAACTGGGTGCGAATTTAGTACCGGACTGCCTTTTTCGAGAACCAATTTAGCTCCTACGCCGGAGCAGGGTCTAACCAGCACAACTAGTACTACCCATGATGTAAGTATACATTGATAGGCCAACCGTGTACGAAAACACCCTCACCCGCCATGATTTAAAATGCTGTGTAAACATACTGTAAACATTGTGTCAACATTTCGCAAGTTTGGAGAACAGCGATAGATAGACAGACGCTGAAGTGCAGGCACTTGTAGCAAATGTAGCACTGCCAGTTGTTGTTGGAGATTCTTAATTCTAATTTCCGTTCTTTCAGTTGCTTTAGGTATATGTCGACATTCCATGTCCATTATTGTGAAACCCGTGAGACACAACAAAAACACAGCTCCGATCACAGCATCGTCCATCCTACTGTTTTTAACATTGTTCTTGTTTATTTCCATTGTTCAACGCCGCCCACAACTGATGTTGCTGTCGACCAGCTTACATCACTAGTACACACCGTCAGTGCGAATGCAATCCTTTAAATGGTACTGGGAAATAGTTCACGCAAAATCGTCCCAGTACTTTAGTACTGTACATATAGTTCTGGAACTAAAGCGGTGCGAAAGGCTCTATTGTTTAAGTGGTTCTTGTTAATAGTTCAAGATGGTTGGTATAACTGGGAGATGTAGTCTAGCTTCAGCTCCTGCAGGAGCTACTCCTAAGCATCTTTGCTGCTGCAGTGCCCATTCATCATACCACATCATAAAATATACCTTTACCTATAAGCCAAAGCATTGTGTAACCATAGCAATTTCTGCCACAACCTCAATCATGTTCTTTTGGGGGTATCTCTAAGCTAAAGTTGTATGTATATAATATGGTTAATCTTAATAGCATAAAGATTATATAGGCAGAATAGCTCATGAAGTGAAAATCTTAAATGTCATTTTGGAAGGAATTAACCCATATAATCTACCACTCTCTTCTCCGTCATCAGCTGTTTTAACATGGGTCTGTGCATTCATCTTGCGTCATCTTGCATCTAGCGCCGCAGCTGCGGTCTATCAGGGCGCCAGCTGCAACACATTTGCACTGCCTATATGTTTGGCTGGCATTCTGGTTGTGTTGTCGGTTCGTTAATTCGTTTGTTTTGTCCAGATCTTGTCCAGTCTGTATTTTTGGATATTCCTCGCCCACCTTGGATTCACCTGCGTTGGGTTGGAGAATCCCAGCGTTCCCTCACGGACAGCAGGGTGCATCCTTGCGCGTATTTTTCTCACTGTTTAACCCCTGCCAAGTGTAGTTATGACATAGGTAACAGAGAGTTGTTGGCAGTCAAGCTTGCTTTGGAAGAGTGGCATCATTGGTTGGAGGGTTCGGGGGTTCCTTTTGTCGTTTGGACCGATCACAAGAATCTTGAATACATCAAGTCCACCAAAAGATTAAACTCTAGGCAGGCTCGGTGGGCTCTCTTTTTTGGTCGTTTTGATTTTTCTATTTCTTATCGTCCAGGTTCTAAGAATATCAAAACGGACACGTTATCCTGTATTTTTGATAATTCGGAGTGCCCGTCTTTTTCCGAACCCATTGTGCCACAGAAGGTTTTTATTTCTGCAGTCACGTGGGAGATCGAATCGAAGGTTCGCACAGCCTCTCAAGGGGTAACGCCCCTGCCCGGATGCCGACCGGGTCGGTTGTTTGTGCCAGAGGATTTAAGGTCCGAAGTTATCTGATGGGGTCATTATTCCAAGGTAGCTTGCCATCCTGGGGTTAATCGTACCAAGTTTCTTGTAAAACAACGGTTTTGGTGACCAGCCATGGCTCGCGACATTCGTCTTTTTGTTTTGGCTTGCTCGGTCTGTGCTGTTTCCAAGTCTTCCAATTGACCCCCTGCTAGACTCCTTCAGCCGTTGTTAGTTCCTTTGAGACCCTGGTCCCACATTTCATTAGATTTTGTTTCGGGTCTCCCACCCTCACAAGGAAACACGGTGGTTTTGACCGTGGTGGATCGGTTCACAAAGGCAACTCATTTCATTTCTCTGCCTAAATTACCATCTGCCAGAGAAACAGCGGTTGCTGTCATTGATCACGTTTTGTAAATTTTTGGGGGCAACTGTTAGTCTTTCTTCTGGGTTTCATCCTCAGAGTAATGGACAGACAGAGAGAGCAATCAAGATTTAGAACGAGTGTTGCGATGTTTGGCTTCTCAGAACCCCTCCTCTTGGAGCCAGCAGCTCTCATGGGTTGAGTATGCACATAACTCGTTACCAGTCTCAGCTACGGGCCTATCGCCTTTTGAGTGTAGTTTAGGGTACCAGCCACCACTTATTCCGAGTATGGAGTCCGAAGTGGCGATTCCCTCTGCCCACGCATTTGTCCAGAGGTGCCGACGCACCTGGACCAGGGCCAGATCGACCCTTCTCCAGGTGGGGGCGCGCACCAAGGTTCAGGCCGATCGCCACCGGTCGAAGCCTCCCTTCTACGTCGTAGGTCAAAAAGTGTGGCTTTCATCTAAAAATATTCCTCTCCGATCCATCACTAATAAGCTTGCTCCCAAATTTATTGGTGCATTTACTGTCACCAAGATTATTAGTCCGTTGGCAGTCCGCCTCAAACTCCCTCCGGCGTACAGGAGAATTCATCCGGTGTTTCATGTATCCAAATTAAAGCCCGTTTTTTTATTCACCCATTAATCCGCCGGTCCTGGTTCCCCCACTGGCGTGTCTTGTAGACGGGGAACCAGCTTATTCAGTAAAACGTATTCTGGAATCGAGGAGGAGGGGATGAGGATTTCAATACTTGGTGGACTGGGAAGGTTATGGTCTGGAGGAGAGGAGTTGGGTGCCTGCTAGAGACATATTGGACAAATCACTTATCGATGATTTCAGTCGCCAGGTAGGTTCTCCTGAGAACACCAGGAGGCGTTCCTAGGGGAGGGGGTACTGTCACGGTTCATGGGTCTGTGTGTTCATCTTGCGTCTCTGTCTGGTTTGTGTGCCTCTGTTAACTAGCTGCGGTCTATCAGAGCGCCAGCTGCAATTCATTTGCGCTGCTTATATGTTTGGCTGGCATTCTGGTTGTGTTGTCGGTTCGTTAATTCTTGTCCTGTCTCTCTGTCCAGTTCGTTGTTGCAGATCTCGTCCAGTCTGTATTTTTGGATATTCCTCGCCCACCTTGGATTCACCTGCACTGGGTTGGAGAATTACAGCGGCTTGAGCGGGCTGGACTTTATTCCACTGAAGTTATTATCCGATCGTCTTCCAACTCTTCTCACTGCTTGTTGTATATCAAATAAACCCATTTAAGCTCTTGCACTTGGATCTCGAGGCTTGATCATTGTGACAATAGGTCTCCTGTTATTTTCTAAGCTTCTTAAACACATCTAAGCATTAGTCCCAGAAGTTGAAGCCACCAGAAGTTTAACCATAATAATGCAAAGATTATATGGGCAAACAAATTTGTGAATAGATATAAAATACCCAACGATGTTCCTGCATATTTACATATATGTATTAAATGTTATTATATATGTAAATATTAAACAGTAAACATTAAAAATTAAACATATATTGTTTTTATGTATGGTCACTACATATAATAATAAAAAAATCATAATATACATATAAATACAATCTTACTATGTGTATTTTGTATGTTACAAACTTGTATCTTCATATATCCAAAAGGTATGATGTATGTGATAAAACAATGGCTAATGTGGAAATATCACTGTAGATAAAGGACAGACTGTGTCATATTACATTTGTTTAATTAAAGGTTAATTATTTAATGCAAATGCATCTTAGCATCACAGGAGAGGAAAAAAAGTTTTAGTTAGTTTTGGGTTATTACCATGATACATATCAACTGAACTTTTTATTGGACAGCAACAGAGGAGAAGATAAAACAATTACAGCACCATTTGCTTTCTACAGGTCACGCTAGTGGCATAATGCAATAGAATTCATGTGGGCAATTTCTGAGATAGCCCATTCAATTCAATTACACCAGCTCCTGTTTGGCTGTCTGGGAAAGATGAGAGCGTGTCCGATAGAAGACAGAGGAGGGAGGGTGCACTCCCTTTGTCTCCTCCTAGCTCTCTTTCTCTCTCCTCTTGTAAAGGACAGAGTTGTGATGAAATAATGATGGATAGACTCTGAAAAGTGCATTATTCTATATACATTATTTATTTATATCTTTTTTTACATAATGCAATCAGCATGAAATGCCCCAGATTCTGTCAGACACATGGATATTACTCCTCATAATGGGACACATTCTCTCTCTTTTGTTTTGTATTTTCTCCCTTTCTTTGCCAGTATCTAGCTCAGAAATATTCTCTATTGAAATAAGTCCTTCTCAGTCCTAGAGCTATTTTTTTGTTAATAGTAGGGCTGATATTTTGCTACCTCTCCGATACATTTCTTAGGCATCTTTAAAGTCTTTTTTTTTTAAACAAACCAATATTGCTTATAAAAAATGAAGGTCCAGTGCTACAGAGTGAGTTTTCCCAACCTCTGCCTTTTATCTGTATATAATGTGTGCTGACTGAAACTTACTTTGCCATTATCTTAAAAAAAAAAAAAAAAAAAAAATTAAGCATACCGAATCAAACGGTACCCAATGTTTGGTTACACTTTATTTTACAGTACGTATACGTATACAATACATATAGTGTACTTACAGTTTACTTACCATAGAAAGTACTGGTAGTACAAGGTAACTACATGGGTTAAGGTAGGCCCCTATATGCCATCTCAAGAATATGCTGACTGACCCTGAAACTCCTCAGTTTTCTAATTAAAAACAAATAAAATAATACCCAGCTTTCCTATGTCGCCCATTTTGGGCTTGTAGTAAAATGCTGTATTTTATGAACATTTTAGCATATTGTTACCAAACATATAGAACTGCTTGTGGGAAAGTTATGAAATTTGGCACAAAGATGGAAGACAGTCTCAACATTAACCATAGCAAACTTGGAGTCTCTAACTCAAACCACCAACAGGCCTTTCACACTTTAATATGAAATGATATAGGCTACTGCGCACGTCGCCGCATTTGTGCATGCAGTTGAAAAGCACATGCTACAAGCACAGTATACCTGCTGACAGGACAGGAAAATTGTTTTTTACTGACATATGGTATGACCGAATCATCTGACCGCAGTTCACTGTTGTTCTACTGAAGCTTCTCATCACCTGTACCTTTTCTGCACTTTTTTGACTACCACCTGGTGCTGAGGTGAAGTTGAAATGCACAACTGTGTATCTGAAAAGTCTTCCATTTGATGTGGTCATAAAGATGTTCTGCATCTAAATAAATAATGCAATTCTTGTCAAGAAAAAAGAGACAGAAGCAGCAGTTGTGAGTGGGGTGGCCAACCCTAGCTCCACCCCTGCGTTAAATATTTTGAACTCGTTAAACTGCAAAAAAAATAAATAAAAATAATAATAATAATAATAATAATAATCACATGCGTTAACGCGTTAATTTTGACAACAACATATACAAAGAAAGACTAATTTTGTTAACTGTGTCCACTGCAAACATCATGTGTATAAAGTAATGCATTTTCTTCATTAACATTTGAATTGTTAACCAACGTTAATCTTGTCTTGCAGAAAAAATGCTTACTTCTATCTTTAGTACACTACTATTGTACATATCAGTTATATTCAGAAATTACTGAAACATTTTTATTTTCATCTTAAGAAAACTATTAACCAACCACACCTACAAGGGGCTCATATTTCACCTCCATCTTATTATTTTGGCTCTCTCAAATGCTTAGAAAAATTTTTACGAAAATCATCTTATAAAATTCAGCTCATAAAAAGGAGGCAAGGGTCATAGTCAACCATTTAATAAAAGTGGAATTTGAAGTAAAAAGCTTTCGAGTTGGTGCCAGGTTTTATTTTGGCAGTGGTCTTCTCACTTTTCTCATTTTCAGGAACTATATTAAGTAGCTGCGTCTGACACTGCTTTGATGCTGCCAGGCCTCATGCTGGGAGACCTGTGCCAGTTTGAGTTAATGCTAAACCTGGGCTGTGTCCCCCTGATCTCCTGTGATATGTGCACACGGATGAGTGAGTTCAAATAGGCCTGGCAGTGAAACGTGGACATTTCTTTTGATCACAGCTTTGATTTTTATGCAGTGCTTTGTTGTAACAATGTCATACAAAGTCCCTCACATGCACTGCATGGCTAGCACAAAAGAAGAAAAGAAAGAAAAACAAAATAGTTTGGTGAAAACCAAAATTTGAAGCTGCAAAGAATGACAAGAAAATATTAAATGCAACTCCTTTAACCAGAATTAACAGCATTTATCACTGGCTAATGTCTCCCATAGTATTCAATTATCACCACTTCTGCTGTTAAAACAACAACTACTACTTTTTATCATAATTAGTTCCATCATTAGTATTGTTATAGTAATTATATAAATGTTACATTGTGACATCTTTGTGGCACCAATCACTAGAATCCACACCGTGACAGAAACCAATCACATGATAACTAAATATGCCTGCACATCTACATGTACAGTAAATACAGTGTTGGCAATGCCAATATTCCAGTTGGTACATTTATGATCAGAGTAAAGAAAATATGTGTTTGACAAGTCTCAAAAAGTTTATTAACTTGAGCCAATTTAATCCGGATTTGATGACCAAACCAATTTGAAAAAGTTGCAGCTCTTTCAGTGAAAAAAAAAAAAAAAAAAAAGATTTTCCGGTGTGTTTACATCAGTGATGTCACAAATACTTAAAGCTATAATCTTGGTAGATAAAAATTAAAATAAAAATACTAGCTTAAACACACACACACACACACACACACACACACACACACACACACACACACACACACATAAAGCATCATTCAAGCATCAGGTCATCCCATGATAATATGCTTTGGGATATTGGTTCAGTTCACATCAGAGTGACTGACTGTCAGTCACACCTGAAAGAGAGTTTTGACTGAATAATTTATTGATTGATTTGTGGATCAATGCTGACTCGAGACACAAATGGCAAAGAGTCTGAATTTAGCACAACACTGGTCATATCTCTTCACAAAATTGGAGCATATCAAAAAAAGCATGTCCTCTCTCCTTTGTCCTCCTCCTCCCCCTCCTTCATCAACTCTAACAGCTGACAACTTCACCACATTCTTCATAAATAAAACAACCACCATCAGCGACCAATTCTCCACACCACAAACCAACAACACAACTTAACAGCAAACACTCTTCCCTCCTTGTCTTCACTCTCAGAGGCAGAAGTCTCCAAATTCATCCTTTCCAATCATACTACTACCTGTCTGTATGATCCTATCCATACTCTTCTCCTTCAAGCCATTTCTCCTTAAGTTGTACCTGCACTCACTTAGGCTACATTAACACTGCAGGCAAATGTGGCCCAAATTTGCTCACATGTAACTCAGAACTGTTTTTTTTTTTTTTTTTTTTTTTTTTTTTTTGCATGACAGTGTGAACAGCACAAACCACATGGAACCTGATCTTTTCAATTCTGATTTGTGCCACTTCCATATGTGGTACTAAATCTGATACAGGTCAGAAGTTTTGCAATGCAACCACAGTGTGAGCGATCATTTTGGAATTCATGCAGCCTTTATGTCACTCTAGATCAACATTCATCACAAATGTGTGCTCATGGGAATTACTTCAAAGATTTTACATAACCAAAGTTATCAAGACAGTTGCAAAAAGTATAGTCAGTGGAAGTATTTGTGTCATAACTCATAAGTATTACAGTGAAACTCTACAACTATATACAAGCAAAACCTGAGGGCTCGTATCATAAATGTTTCAAAACTCTGCATTCTTCTGTCACATCCTTGTCCTTACTTTTCATATTACCTAGACATAATTTCGCTGGCTTCTGTAGCAGATCACACTATAAATAAATGCATATTCGCTTATGTTATGTCGGTAACACTTTATAATAACTGCACGCTATTTATCATTAGTTAAGCATTAGAAAACAGTTAATTCATCATTTATAAACCATTAATAGACATTAATAAGCAGTTTATAAATACAGATATAAATGTTTTATACTTGATTTAAAAGCATATATATATAATGTATTTAATAATTGTTTTTTCATACTTTATTAATGATCAATTTATCATTTCTAAATGAAGTATATCATTATTTACACACCAGTTATTAAGGAGTTGTCAGTGGTTCATAATATCACTTAGAAATTGTAAGTAAATTATTAATAAACTATTTAAATGTGCATTCATACATCTTATTTTTCAGACATATAGTAATAGTTACTTAGAGTGTTAATAAATGGTTTATTAACATGTATTTCTACTGTAATTCAGGGTTAATTCAGGTAGTTATAAAACATATGTAGTTGTTAGTTAACTATTTGTGTGAGCTCATCTAAAGTGAGAACTATTTATGCCTTGTAAAGCTTTTACAAAATGAGATTTAAAGGCTGTTAATATTTCTATGTTCTGTATCACTGTGTTGTGTTTGTTTCATTTTCCTGTTTAGAAGATAACTGAGCTTTTAAATATCCTTTATAAATGCTTTACAAGGCATAACTAGTCCTCACTTTAGATGAGCTCACATGAATAGTTAACTGACCATTACTAAATGCTTTATAACTACCTGAATTTACTACATTTACTTACAATTTCTTGTGAACTTATGAATCACTGGCAACTCCTAAATAAATGGTTTGTAATTAATGCTATACTTTATTGAGAAATGATAAATTGATCATGAATAAAGTATGATAATACGATGATTAAACACATTATAGATATGCTTTTAAATCAAGAATAAAGCATTTATATCTGTATTTATAAACTGCTTATTTATGTCTATTAATGCTTTATAAATTATGAATTTTCTGTTTACTAATGCTTAATTAATGATCAATAGTGTGCAGTTATTATAAAGTGTTACCGTTATGTCCTCCGTGTTTACTTCCGTATGACAGCATGCTGTGCAAGTGTTGTTGCCAAATCCACATATTTTCAACTTTTTTACTGTTGCCGCGGGTTGAAGCGACCCCGCTATTGTGATATATAGCCCCCAGAATGCGACTGGGCTAGTTTTGGACTAGTTTCGAGAAGCAATTGGACAGATTTTGTCGTGGAAACTTGGCAACCCTGTTTGCGTTGTTCTTTTGCGTATGCCTTTCAGTTCAGAACCATGATCTGTTCACACTGGAAATCTAATGTTTGTAACAGTTAGGTCCTTCAAGGTATCTTGGGGAGTGAGGTGTCTAAGCCGCAACATTTAGCAACTGGGGTGCATCAGGGCTCAGTGCTTGGGCCACTTCCCTTCTCTGTCTACAGTACATTTAATTTAGAAACATGGCTTTTCCTATCACTGCTATGCTGATGACACTCAACTCTACCTCTCATGGCAGTGGTTTCAAAAGGTCCTTAACAATCTGGAACACACATAGAAAGGTACCTTTAAGTGAGGGTCTTAAGCTGGTTGCAAATGTCTCACTATTGTCTTCTGCTTCTCAAAGACTTTGTCAATCTGCTTTTGTCTCTCTGTGATGGAGACTCAGGATTTGTTTTCATCTCACTAGATAAACACATAGTATGTCTGTTAACATCGCTTTCCATACTCAAAACATGGTTGCATCTGTTGCTGCCTTACAAGCTGGAAACTGAAGACAGAAGCCGGGGGGGGGGGAGCTTTATTGTGTTAGATATATTTCACTTTACTTTCAGCTGATTGGCCAAGTTTTAGTTTGTGATCACTAACCCAATATAAAACCTGCTCCAGAGCAGATTAGCCATGAAGTGTAAGCTCCCATTGCCATGCATGCCCACAGGACAAACATGGAAAAGGGAAAAGTCACCCACAGTTTTAAAAAATAATTATTGGCACAATTACTGACAATGATTTAGAAATGATGTTACATAATTCATACTGAAATCCATCTTCTTGAACACCAAAATTATAAAATGAATGGTCAAATGACCCTCAAGGACTTCAATAACGCACATTCAAGAATCCTCACAAAGCAAACTTCAGCGAGAACTTAATAGTTATGCATCATCAGTCAATTCAAGATCTGCAAATATTCTGCTGTTATAGTGTGTGAAGGCCATTTGCACTTAATTACACAGAAGAAAACTTGTAATATAACTTGTATATACTTGTTAAGGTGTGCATGTCCAGAAACATGATCCACATTAACACACTGCACACACATAACAGACAATATTAAATGCATATTAAACATATTTATTTTAATTAAAATAAGACTGAATATGAGCAGCATGTTGGTGTAAATGAGTGTGCATGCTTGTGTGTGTGTGTGCTCTTTGTTTGACATCTCAGGTGCTTTTGCTGAGATGAAAGGTTTCTGATGAAGTGTGGATACTTGGGCCCATGACAGCTGTATATTAATCTACAGAACTTCAGACAAAGCATTTTCTCTCTTTCTCTTTGTCTCCCTTTCTCCCCCATCCACACTCTCATCTGAGAAACACTACAGACCCCAGGGTCCTCTGCATCCGCCTCAGCTACAGGACATGAAACACAAATTAGCTCATTTAAAGCCTCACCAGCTGCTTTACCTATCTTTTCTGACTTTTTTCTCTTTAAGTTGTACCATACTGTGACATGTAAGCAGAACATCAAAACTTCAAACCAATAATTGAGAGATGAAACAGAAACATTTTGTTATGTGAAATCTTTCATTGGGCTTAGAATATTAAAATATGACACACATCAACACTAATAAGAGTTGTACATGTTGCACACAGAGAGAGGCAGAAAAACTGAGTGAAAATAAGGGTGATGAATTAGTACAAAATGACACTGTACCACTAGAGGTCCCCAGAGCTTCTGTAGAGAAAAAGAAAAAACCGTAAGAGAAAAAACATGAGAGCAGAAAACAAGTTCACTTCAAGATTTATGCCATCTTCTCAATTTTTTTTACGCCTAATACCACAAAGAGCTGCACATTTCTTCTTTCTTTTTCTTTTATTTGATTTTATATATATTTATACATTTCTTATAAATGTTTTAGATCTTCAAACTAAATAAAACAAAGGCAATCTGAGTAAACAAAGTTGTTATTTTATTTTTCACTTTTTATCTTTTAGTAAAGCACAAAAAAACTGTATCACGCATGTGAAAAATGAATAGCCTCCTCAAACTTAAAATATGGTTGTGTCAACTTAAGCAGCAATGACTTAATAAACACTCGTGATAACTGGAGATCAGTCTTGCTGGCCCACTCTTCTTAACAGAGCTGCTTTAGTTCAGTCACACTGGAGGGTTTTCCAGCATGAACTGCCTGTTTAATCTCCTGCCACAGCATCTCAAGTCTCAAGTCCTTTACTCAAGACCATGACAAATTACTCCTCTAATTTTGCTTTTAATTTATCCATTCTGAGATGGACTTACTGTTGTGCTATAGATCATTGTCTTGCTGCATAATATAGCTTCAGTTTACAGACTGCAGACTGGATATTCTCCTTTAGGATTTTCTAGTAGAGAGCAGAGGTTCCCTGTGTTACTGTGAGTTCCCAGGCCCCGAAGTAGCACACTGCCACTACCATGCTTGACCATAAAGATGATGTTCTATTAGTTTTCAGTTTTTAGTTTACACCAGATTTAACTGGACCACTGGCTTCCCAATGGTTTCAAATTTGACTGATTAGTCCAGGATCATCACCTTTATTGATGCAAGAAAGGCCTGCAGTACCTTTGATGTTATCTTTAGATCTTTTGTGACTTCCTGGATGAGTCATCCCATTGCTCTTTGAGGAAGGTCGGTCACTTCTAAGGTTCACTACTGTGCCGAATTGTTTCCATTTGGAAATAATAATTCTCACTGTGATTCTTTTCAAGTCCAAAGCCTTGTTCAGACTGTCAGTCCAAATTTTTGTGCATATCTGATTAGAATCAGATCATGTTTCATTTTTTACCACTTTTTTCAAACCTGTTTCAAGCTAGCTCTGGGGTGCCACTATGGCTTCTGGGCCCCCTGAACAGAATATTGACTGTGTGCCCATGCTTCGGGTATGTGTACAGAATTGAGTTCTTTCTACTCTTATTTTGCTGGAATGGTTTAAAATCGCTTGAGTGTGTAAATTTTGCAAGACAAAACACTTACAAATGATGAATTTTAACTATATGATAGTTACATTTTGCAATTAATCCGACAATCACATGTGTGCAGAACCATGGCGCCTGGTCTATATGGATCAACTTAACCCCTACGATCCATTTAACCTCTATTTTTTTAGCATGGGGATATCACGCAATGTCACTGCGATAGAAACCAAAACGAAGGAGTGCCAAGGGATACACAAAACGGATCTGCAGAGTTGTGATACACAGTGTAGACAGTCAATCATTTAGATCAGATTACAATCACACACACAATTATTATTATTATTATTATTTATTTATTTATTTTTGTGTACTGAGAGTTCAATTCTCCACAAAAGGCATGGAGTGGCATCTGTATCCTGTACAAACATAGCCTTTAAACAAGGATCGATTATACAGAACTGCAACTGCAACTCCAACAAAAAATTGATAGTCTGAGGAAGACAAAACTTACTTAAACATTTGGTTCGTTCAGAATTAGTCAGCAAAAATAGGGCATTCACTTTTCCCTCTCTCTGTGATTGCACTTACGGCAACTGTAGAAAGCAAAACGACACAAACAGTTTTCTTTATGCCTCTGGTCGTTAGTTAACTTGTTCCCCAATTTTTGATTAGGTGGGCATGTATGAGAAACCATAATCCATACCAACAAAAGACAATAGTTTATTTAACCTTAACTGATATGAATTGTGCGCTGCAAACACAAGCATTTTTGATGATCGTTATTTTTGTCCAGTCTGCTTGTTTTATTTCTGTCTGGCAATGGCAGCAGGTATGCGATAAAATTTCAAATTGGAGCCTGTACTCCATCGATTCTGACACTCTACAACACAACAAGATGATATTTTAAGCTCCTTATGTAGCCGACTCTGTGCCAAAATGAAACGTTTGAACGACCAACCGACCGATCGATCGAACCTCAAACTGAACATCTCCAAACGTCTTGAGCTTTGAGCGTCTTACACACGCAGGTGACCCACGTGACGTCAGCATCTTGAAATTAGCTGGTTTTTAGAGATTAAAAGAGGCAAGCTGCTTTGTGTAAAGACTATAAATGGACATTACAAACATTACAATAAAGATATTGTATACCTAAAAGAATACTCATTTCCTGCATCCTGCTGTACTTCACTGAATAAGTCTTTGAAGAAAGGTGTTGTAGGCTATTCTAAGTCGTTCTGAGTGATAAATTGAAAAAGCTCCCACCTGTACATCATGTTTAAACAAAGTAACATGGAATTTACTTGAGGATCTGCTTTAAATGAGTCTAGAAATATTAAAATGTATTAATTATACAAAAAAAAAAAATTAATCAAAATGATTGAAGACTTCCTCCTGAGTTTTTGAACAAGTCCTGAATGACTGTTATTAAAGGTCATGGACTACAGAAACATCAGTTTTTATATCTTCTGGACCATGAACTGTTACCCCAATACTTTCGTTATTATTAAATGTGTGCAACACAGAAATACCAATCTTTTAATAATTAATTGTGCCAATGTAGATCTATTTTTGTGTGTCAAATTTGTACAAGACCTCAAAGTAAACCAGCCCCCGCTTCTGCGATCCATGCCATTTTATTGCCTTTTTAGGAGGACAATTTGGTCTTGCAATGTTCCTCACTTAAGTTGCTTTAATATACAGTATATATTAAAAACATGCTTAAAAATAAATACATAAACAAAAAACAATTACAAATAACTAAAAAAAGTGGATAAAATATAAGCATGATCTTTTATTTTCATGAACTAAAGAGAAATATCAATACTGACTGAATCTTAATAAAATTACTAAATTATTATTATTACCATTTTAGGCCTAAACGTCTTGTTTACGTGTGAAGACACGTTGTAACATGTTTGTGTTTTTCTTACCTTAATGTAAGCTCTTGTAATCCAAATTTGATTTTTGCAATGGCTGATTTAGTAAGTTATAGACCAATTAGTTGTAGACGTCACAGTTACATCACTTGTGGTGGCAGAAAAACACTGGAAACAAATGGAGGGAAATGAATAAAATCTATGAAATAAGAGAAAAAAAATATTGTTGTGCCTTTGGATGCAAGAATCAGAATGCAAATCATTTTTATATAATACTTTTGTCAAAGACACCATTTGAAGCCAAACGCAGATGTTTAAACTGATAAAACCAGCTATGATTACTCTACTTTTAAAGCATAAATTAGATTTAAACAATATGTCTATATAATATTGACATAGGGGACATATTGTATTAGCCCTACAGTTAAAGCATGAAATTCTATTTAAACCTAAAACATTTTACATAACATTTACCTATTTTATCTCATAATTCTGACTTTTTTTCTTGCAAATGCAAGTTTATCTCCTAGTTCGAACTTTATAATTTAATTCAACTCAACACTTCTGAGTTTGTCCATTCTGAGAAAAAAAAAAAAACAGAAGTGTGGGATTATAAAATCGTGATTCTGAGCAGAGGGGAAAAGGGAGAATGAAGCGTTGATTTTTCTTATTAGACTCTCCCACCAAAAGCCAATAAAGCATCTTAGGTCCAGAAAAAACTTTATGGAAACCACACAAGCCATAAGCACATCCAAGAAAGCCTTTATTGAAACTCTTTGGCTTGATAGATGGAATGCCATTTGTGTGGGGGCAAGATCTTGGAAATCCAGAGGAATCATCCCTGTTGAGTGTCTAGCCAGTGGCAACAATCAACCATGGCCTATCTGGAAGACCCTCAACAGGCTATGAGTAGCCCATGGAAGATGCCTACAAACTTTTACATGCTTGGAATCTCTCACCAACCAGCAAGTGCGAGTGCGGTAGCGAGCAAAACATGCAACACCTCATGCAGTGCAGCCAAGCACCACAATGCTCAGATCATGACCTAACAGAGCCCAGCACCACACCATCAGTTGTGCAACACACTGGAAAGATGTAATATAAGATTGTAGGACACGAAGAAGAAGAAGACCAGAATTGTGAGATATAATCTTGGAATTTAAAGAAAAGAGTCAGAAATTTTAAATATAAACTCAAATTACCTTTTTTATTATTTTATTCCAAGGCTTGCACAGACTGCTCTTGGTGCATAAAGAAGATCTGTAAAGATGCAAAGACTAAAGTCTCAAATCCAAAGAGATAATTCTTTATAAAAGTTAAGACTTGTCCAAGCCCCCCTAAAACACCTCATTCTAACATGCCCCCACATGTCTATGTCACGATGTGGGAAGATTTGCATAATGCCACCCAAATGTTCACGCAAAAAAAGAAGGCGTAATCTTTGATTTTTGCTGTTGCCGCCGGCGCCATGTTGTGGAGTCGCTGTTCTGTTGTGAAAGCAAAACTACTTTGTTTGGTCTTCCAAAAGAAAACAAAACTAGAAAATCAGTGGTGTAAAGTTGTATTTAAAACACTGTTCCAGAACAGTTCAACCCAAATATTCAGATGTGTGCAGAACATTTAAATGTGAATGTGTAAATTTTTTTTTGTGTGCAGCGACTGTTTCCTGATCCTGTGAGAGAAGACTACAATGCCGGCTGTTCTGACACACAGTCTGTAAGTACGTTTACATATGTAAAGGATTTGCTACTGATGATTCAAATGTGAGTTTTGAGCAGTGTAGAGTAGCGGTTCTCAATTCCAGTCCTCGCGCTCCCCTGCTTTGCACAGTTTGTATATTTCTCTTATGGCTTCAGACATTTGTTCTATTCGAACACAAGTACCCTGCGAAGTGGACATCGCAGGATATTCTGCCATGAAAAAGTGCACTGAAGTCAAGTCAAGTCACCTTTATTTATATAGCGCTTTTAACAATACAGATCACGTCAAAGCAACTGAACAACATTAATTAGGAAAATAGTGTGTAAAAAATTCAAAATGACAATATTAAACACTAATTTTTCAGTTGAAGGCAGTTCATCACTGAATTCAGTGTTTTCATCATCCAGATCAGTTCAGTTTAGATAGTATCTGTGCAATAATTTGAAATCAAGTCAACGATATCGCTGGAAATGAAGTGTCCCCAACTAAGCAAGCCAGAGTCGACAGCGGTAAGGAACCAAGACGCCATCAGTGACAGAATGGAGAAAAAACCTTGGGAGAAACCAGGCTCAGTCAGGGGACCAGTTCTCCTCTGACCAGACGAAACCAGGCAGTTCAATTCCCAGGCTGCAAGCAAAGTCAGATTGTGCAGAAGAATCATCTTTTTTCCTATGGTCTTGTCCCCGGTGGTCGTCTGAGAGAAAAGGTCTTTACAGGGTATCTGTCTCTGGGGCTCATCTAGTTGTCCTGGTCTCCACTGTCTTTCAGGGCTGTAGAGGTCCTTTCTAGGTGCTGATCCACCATCTGGGCTGGATACGTACTGGATCTGTTATGGGAAGTGTTGAAGTGAAGTGTATATATATATATATACACACACACACACACACACACACACACAAACATATGTGTGTGTGTGTGTGTGTGTGTGTATATACACTTCACTTCAACACTTCCCATAACACCCGATGTACTTGCTACATCGTTAGAAGAATGGCATCTACGCTAATATTAGTCTGTTTCTCTCTTATTCCGAGAATATTATGTGTGTGTGTGTGTGTGTGTGTGTGTGTGTGTGTTTTAATGGTATTTTGAATGGTAATATATTATGGTTTCTATAAAAATATGAAGCAAAACTGTTTCCTGTAATCAGAAATGTTTTCATGGGAGACTGGAGTAATGATGCTGAAAATTCAGCTTTCACAGGAATCACAGGTAAAAAAAAAAATACATTTTTAAAAGTAATTGAGTAAACCGGAAGGGGGGGGGGGACTTGAACGTGTGTGTGTGTTCATATGATGTAGTGGCTTTTCTATAGGAACACTTTGTATTCAGGTTCTCTTTGTGAAGGCTTTATAAAAGTGTTCATAAATTATGGATAATCAGTTATAAATGCAGTGACTTTAATGCAATATTTGACAAATAGTGAGCTGTTTGTAAATCATGTGTATATACACATGAGAAATACATATTTCACTCAAAACCAAATTCCTGATTTAGTTCATGATGCAACAAAAGATGACTAATATAGCAAGACTGAAGGGTTCTGTATTTGTGGTTTTATATCAGGACTCGTGTCACTTTCTTTCGATGTTTCATACCAGAAGCTACACTGTGTCTTACTCATGATTTTCTTCGTGATGTTGTACATAGCAATGCATAAAACCTGATATATTCTGTTTATCAAGATTAAATTGATCAAACTTTATTTTTGAAAGAAAAATAGGGCACCTCTGGAGGAGGATTTGGTTCAGAACTACAAACATGAATAATATAACTACAAACATGGGACAACAAACAATAGAACTACAAACTACTATTTTTTTTTTTTTCAAAAAAGAGTACATACGACATTTAGGGCAGGAGTATTAGCTGGCGAACTGGGATGCAGCAGCTGACTCCGAGCATTTGAGAACACCTGACCTGGGGTAAACTGCATCATGACAATGCTGCTGAGGCTCCAACCAACCACTGCTGACATGCTTGTTTTGTTCTGTGTCTGTTTTATGACACGCGATGGAGCCAAAGTCCAACAAATGTTCTCGCGCGCAACACTGCTGCTGCTACCTACTACTACTACTAAAACAATTTTGCTTAAATGGCATATTCACCAAAAATTGCGCAGTATGCACACATATCTGTAAATATATTTACCAACACGTTTACATAAACTGCTAACGTGAGGAATTAACCATTAAAAACGTCGTTTTTAAGATGTTGCATCTAGTGTTGTATTACTTCTCTAATACAATTCTCGTTCAAAGATGAATGCACTTTATCTGTTGAGCAGGATGAAAGACACTGAGCGTCCTGCTGATGTGAAAGCAGTCAAACTGAAACTGATCGCAGTGTCTGCAACATCTCATATTACAATCCATTGCTCGACCCTGTCAGATTTAGCATTGTTATTCCATCGTTACACTATTCCCCCCTGGGAATGATATTAAAATGATTTGCTGCATGAAAATGGACCTCCATCTGAATTGATTGCTGAGTAAACAGAGCCCTGCCCACCGCGCCGTGCTGAAGCGGGGCTGAGCGGAGCAGACAGTGAGGCGAAGGACGCCGCGCAATCTTTGCGGTTTCGGCGCGATTAACCACATCACGGATTTCGTTGCACATAGTGCAGATTATAGCCCCCGAATGCACCGATGAAGAAATGGCAGCGGAATCAAGCAGGAGATTTACGAAAAGCCTCCTGAAGCCGGGAAGCGCAGCTGAGATTCGGCAAACCGCTTCTAACGCTGTGAGGAACGCTACTCTAACGGTAAGACGAGCGGACAGCGACAGAGCGCGCGCGGGTTTATTTCGGTGCTGTTCGCTGGACGGCCAACACAGCTGTTTAGAGAGAACCGCACTGTGTCTGGTTCCCCAAGAGAGGAAAGGATCTGTTCGTCAAAGCATTGTATGTGGCTTGCTGTGAGGTCATGCGAGACTATTCTGTGAAGGAACGGTTATGGAAGTTGTAAATGGACAAGGTTGGTGTTTGTGAATGATTGGGCCTCTGTTAGCGGCTTGTGTCTTATTTTGAATTCAGAACTGTTCTTCAAAAAAATTAACTCATTGGAATGTCTCATATTCGCGGGAAATGAGCTTTGCATGCTTAGTGATTTATGTCGTTCGTAGTAAAATCGCCGCAGAGGAATGTAGCGCAGCGGCTGAAATGGGTCCAGCCCGGTCCCCCTCCTCGGTCCCGCACATTTTGGACGTCTGCTTCAATCCGACACAACCCACTTCAGGTCTCGGAGTTAATGATGAGTTGATGTGCGTTTTGATTCAGATGCCATCTGAAGTGTGCCAGTGCTCTGGGAGCTTCGGGACCGAGGCTGGGAACCACTGCTGATAGATAGATAGAGGATGTGCTCTGTTGCTATTGGATACAGGGACATGGTTTGATGATAGACTACAGTAGACTGTTATTGATTTGTGGTAGGCCTAGTTCTAGCCTCATTCAGTAATGCATTTCTACAACTTTTAGGAGCATGTGATTGCAGTTACAACATTTCACACGCTGATGTAACAGCCAGCATCATTGTACTGCGTTACTTGTTTTGGTTACACTTTATTTTAACGTGTCCTTGTTACAGTGTAATTATACATCTAGGTACTGAGTAATATTAATACACTACGTGTACTTACTATTAGGGTTACTTGCATGTAATTATACATACTTAATTGTTAGCCTGTTATAATAGTAAGTACATGAAACAAGTTAAAGAGGAGTCTGTTTAAACTGAACACTGCTGGGTTTAAGTGAAAATGTATTATTGTAGAGTGATTTCACTATGGTGATTCATGCTGTAGGAAAAATACAAATGTTAACACCATGATAGTATAATACTGTGTTTTTGCTATTACCACCCTATGCCACATATTACTAACAAAGCATATGTTGCTGATGGAATGTGATTGTGTTGCAATGTCCACATTCAAAACTAGTGTGGACTTTGTTTTTTATTGAGGTTTCTTTTGGTTAAGTTTGAATACAGATGTAATGGATAATGAATTGTAGCCACTTTATGTGAAAAATTACCTGAGTGAAAGGGTGAGCGTTATGTGATCGTATGAAAAGAGATTACAGATTTTAAAAGCCACATGGATGAGAGGGAGAGAGATGCCATGTAGGAAGTGAGATGGGGCTTAACATGGCTCTTCCTATAGGCAACTAATGATATGGTTGCACCAGGAGGCAGTGGTTAGGGAGGAGGAGCTTTGAGCATATATCTGAAACCAAATCTGAGACGTTAAAACTGGCCTATTAGCAAATTACAGCGGCTGTTCCAACTGCACTTAAGTGGAGGAACCATATCAGAAAATAGGCTGAGATTGTTCACGAATCAGCTTTTTTGGTAAGGATGAGGGGTTTGTCGAATGTCTTTGTTAATGTTCGACTCTACAGTATAAGGCTGCAATAATTTTTGCAATATTTATGAGAAATTTGACTTCAAGTGACACTGTCCTGGCACAACTGTGGTTGCTCTGACCATTGTATTATTTTCATTGTATGAATAAGATGAGTAGAGTTTTCACAGTCACAATCTATCAAATTAAGTCAGAGAAGTAAGAGATTGTTTTGCATAAGAAATCAATGCTGTTTTGTGTGTGTGTGTGTGTGTGTGTGTGTGTGTGTGTGTTATGCTGTGCTCTTGAAGGAATAGAATAGAAACTGAGAAATAAGTGGAGCAGTAATTCCCGAACGCTTTGCATGTCTCCTTAATCAAACACACTTGTTTTCAACTCATCAGCAAACCCATCTGGACTGGTCCTCATTGATTTTGTGTGAATATCTTATTTAGAATTTGTAGTTTGAGTTGTATTGAATGAGCTCCCGCCTGACCTATAACCTGGACTTCCAGACCTGTAAACATACAATGCTGAGCTGCTACTGAAGCAAAATCTATTTCTTTAGCCTTTAAACATCGCTGTTATTGCTGCTTCTTCAAGAGCCAGTAAAATTGACAATTTCTGTGTTTTTCATGATAAGGCAAAGAAAACCTATCCACAGTTGTCCAGAATGCACAAGCTGTCACTATTGTGTGTCTGTAGATGAAGGGGTGTTGATATGCGTGCAGTTGATGTAGCATATCATCATCATTATCATTATCTCTTCAATGTTTATACATCCATTTTCCTCCTCCTCCTTGTTCTCCTATTGTGAAAAAGACCAGAACAGCATGAATTTCATGGGTTAAAGAGTAGTTAGTGTCAGTTTGATTGGTTTAGTGATGTTGGAATCAGCATAGCCACCCTGTTCTTCAGCAAAACGTATACGATAATCGTAAAGAATAGGCAAAATAATGAGATTGCATTAAGGCACTTACTATGGACCTTAGTATGGCCAATTTGGAACAATGGAATTCATTTTAATAGTGTTAATCAGCATTAGTTACAAATGCTGTCAGTTGATCTTGTATTAAATCTTATATATGGGGGTGATATTGACAAAAATATAATCTCTATATTTTCAGGGATTTAGTCAATAACGATAATTATACTATATTTTGCTGAGTGTGTTTTTTGTTGGTACCTTGGCTAGTTTAGGCCTGTCATGGACAGCTGACTCCCAAAGCTTTTCATATTCATCGTATATTCTTCACATCTTTGCTGTGATTAGTGTCCAACAATGACAGAAATGAACTTTTTTGTTAAGGTGCCCTATTAAATCATATTCCTGGGGCAGTTTTACATTTATATGCATGGTAAAAAAAAATTTCCTAACCTTATTAGGAGGATCATCTTTTGTCAGATTCTTAAATTTAATCAATAAATTTAGTTAGAATATAAGGATGCATAAGGGCTGGAATTCATTTTGCACTGCAGGGTGGCTTAGAATGTGTTAAATTAATTAAATAAAATTTATGCATTGAGCAGACGCTTTTATCCATAGCGATTTACAGGTGCATTCAGGCTATCAACTTTTTACCTATCATGTGTTCCCCCGGGGTCGAACCCCCAACCTTGCGCTTCGTAACGCAATGCTCTACCACTTGAGCTACAGGAGCACTCAGAGGTGGCATGGATGCATTTAGTGCAATTATAATTGCATAAACAAATAAGGCTATTGGATTGATATTTTTATTTTTATTTTTTTATTAAAATTGATTATTTTTAAGCTATACTATGTAAAGTTTGGCCCTCTAGCAGTTAAAAACTTAAACGGCTGGATGTTTTTTTTTTTTTTATTTTTTTTTTTTTAACCCAAAATAGCTTAAATATGTGTAGTTGCCAGTAGGTAGCAAGATTTTTCCTAGGTTGCTGGTTAAGTAGATTGAACATATGCATATTTTGAATGCAGCCAAAGTCTTTATGAATGGGTCACTGAATCTTTAATTCAAACAGTTCAATAAACACACAACTGTCAACTGTAAAACCAATATCCAACCCTCTATGCACACCTTGGAAATATAATTACCATGGGCTAGTAATTTTTTTTAGTTTGCTCACCAGACTGATATACTATTTTACACACGGTCACACACACATACATACATGCATGTCAAGTTCAATTCGTCTTTTTGACTTTAACAAAATAACATTTTGATTTTTACTGTATTTTACTGTTCTTCTTGCATTAAACGTGGGCAACAGTGACTCTCTGTTTGAAATGATGGTCACAACAACAGGAACAACAAAAATAAGCCATTTCTGAACCAAATTATAATAAACACTAAGATATATTGAGTATAGCACTACTGCTTAGTGTCACATCTGCAGTCCCCACTGCAGGCTTGCTAACAGTGTCAGCTCATGTGATAAGTCAGAGGGCACACAGTGAGCTTGATTTAAGGCTTTGTTTTGGAATGGAGACCAATAGAGCACATAGCTGTGGGAATGCAAATGTTCCCTCTCTACCAAAAAACCTTTGCCGGAAGTCTAATCTTTTTGTCTCCAATGCCATGTCTACATTCGGTTAGTTTCTTTATTTTGTCAGAATGTTTTTTTTTTTTTCAAGGCTTGTTAATCTTGTTACGTCCCTGTAGTTCATCGCTTTATACATAAACGTTATTCCTTTTTTTCACTTTTGTCTAAGAAGACAAAGTCTGGTAGTTTGATTTGCACTCAGCGGTCTCAGAGAAACCGCTTACTCTTCCCCACGCATTCATGTTGGGGCCAGCGGTGTAATGAGAGAGAGGTCATCCTGGGTCACACCCGGGGCGGGGGAATTTCTCTAATTGCGCTCTCTGCTAGTTAACTGCAACTGCATGGAGTTTCTCTGTAAATCACATTTTGTTCTTGCAAAGCCAAGACAAGCAGATAATTGTGCTCTCATATTGAAGAAAGCACCAGCTCTACCTATGCTATGCATACATACATTGGGTATAAAAAAGAATCACCCCCCTTTAAAAAAATCACATCCTGTTGCTTTGTAGCTGTATTTACTCAATGCAACTTATAGCATCCAAGTGAAAGATATTCTGACACAAGCATGTCAGAAAAAAAGTAAAAAATAATAATGATTAAAAAAACAATCACTGAGCAAAAGGATCACCCCCTCTTAAAAATGACTTGTTAACCCAGTCAGGTGTAGCTAATCACCATCTCCATTTCATTTCAAAGACTTTATCAATGCCTTGAAGCACAGTGAAGTCTATTATAATAAGAAGTGGAAGGTATTTGGTAACACAGAGCCTCACCATCAAATTTAACTTCAGCAGTTCTGCATAGAAGAGTGGGCAAATATTGTGATATTGTGTGATGATTGTGTTGTTTGAGCAGTTCAACTGTATACTGTTCTTCAGAAAAGTACCTCCAGGTTCCTTGCTCATGCTTTGGTTCTGAGGGCTGTCAGTTCATGATTAATCAACTGTCATAATATATGCTGTTCTGTGTCAGAAAAGTCCTCCATGATGTATATATATAAGGACTATGTTATGTTATATATTAATATATTTATTATATAATTAAAATATAAGAATATAAATATATAAATGTATATACCTGCTCATTGCTTTGTATTATATATAATATAAATATACCGTTTTCCAACATCTTCATATTTGAACCCTTTCCAGCAGTGACTGTATTTATTATTTTATGTATTTAGTCTTTTCACACTAAGGACAATTGAGGGACATCTAAGGACAATTGAGGGACTCGTACAACACTGTTAAAAATGGTGCAAACATTCACTGATGCTCAAGTAGGCAGAGGACGCAGAGCCGACACACACCAATCTGACTGAACTGATAACTATTGCAGTTTTTCATTATTTAATTAAAGATACTGAGTAGTCATTTAAAAGACAGTGAAATGTGCATTTAGTAACATTAGCAGAAAAATATCCACCGAATATTTTTACTTTATTTATATTTATATTTACTTTACCTACTGAGGAGCCCAATTTTTGTGCAATTCCTCAATCTGTACAATTCTGTGTCGGGCGGTTTCTTGATTACACAGCTCAGTTGGGTTAAGGCAGTGGTTCTCAATTCTGGTTTCATGTCTAAATTTAATTATGTGTATATTAATTTACGTATTATTACATGCTACATAGGCAGCAAGTGAACACTGCGTAGGGAGCCTGGTCCAAGCTCAGCTCAGTTTTCATGGAACTCTCTCGTAAATGAGCTGATGATCAAAAAGAATTGCAGGGTGTTAGATAAGAGAGAGTTATAACAGCCATGACTCATTTGTTACAACCTGTATGGTGACACAAACTTCAAATACCTTATTAACTTGCAAACTTCATAGGTTCTTTCATGTCATGAATTGCATGCTATGAGACAGAATAAAAGCTTCAGTTTTTGATCTCTTCCATCACAATGAATATCAGCGATAGCATGTTGAATTTATGTCACATTTCTAGCAAAGTCCTTTTTAGAACGTTGGGACTTTGACATTTGAACATTCTAATATGCACCAACCTCATTAAAAACCGAACCCTAACCATTATTCAGATTATTATTTTACTATTAGTATTATGATTTTTAATACGCGACTTAAACCCACCCACATTGTTTGTCTGGTGTTTTAAAAAAGAGTATCTGTGTGTTTTTCACATCTAATTTATGGGGCGTTGCCTCAGACTGTTTGGGGTAGATGTTTTGAATGGCCCTGAGGATGTAATGATGAGTTCAGGATAGGCGATCTGGAGGGAATAGGGATGTACTCTCAGCACCTTTTCTGTCTGGCCTGGGCTTAATTTTGACTAAAACCATGGTCTTTTATTAGAACTGCAACAACAGCATCTGTGTGCCCTCCCAGCACTATGATCTCTGTAGTCATCACTCATTATTCATGGTACTGCTGCAGAGACGAATGCTGACCATGTTAGGCAAGTTGAAACAATACTGCAACATACCGCATCCAATGTGGACACAATCAAAATGCATGTGTCTTGAACTGACATTACAATTGCAGGTCAAAGGTAATCCCAAACCAGCAGTGCAAACTAATATTATTAGGACCAAGCACGGAACAGTGATACCTACTGTTCTAAAGCGTGTGAATGCACACAAGTGTGTGCAATATATAAGATGACTGATATTGATTTTTTTTTTAGAACCAATAATCGATACCAACTTAATTGCAGGTTTATGTGAACGATAACCAATATGTAGAACTGATATTGATTTATGTTTTACTTTGATTTTGGACGAAGTTGACACCAGCTACTAGGGATTTGCCGGTTCAAATTGTCATGTTGCGATTAATTGATAATGTTTTTTAAATCAAGGTATGCGGTATTCTACACGGTCATTGAAATTACAGTTTCAAAAAGTGTCATAATACAGGATAACCGGTTTAACATAACTTTTTCTTATTATACTGAAAGAGACATTTAAATAACAATAAAACAATACAAGAAACATATATTTAAAGTTCATAAATTTTTACCCCCGATTAAAGTGCAAAAGAACTTTAAACAACCATAAGTAATCACTTTACAATAAGACCTCATTAGTTAACCTTAGGTAATGCATTAACATGCACAATGAGCAAATAGATACATTTGCACAGAAGTACTAAATCTTTGTTAAAAAATACAAGTCTTAGCTCATGTTAGCCTCATTAATAAACACAGTTGAAACTTTAAATTTGTAAACATGTTTTTATTAAATATTGGAATACCTAAGATTACTAATGAATGTTCAGAAGAATTTTTTTCATTAGCAGAATTTTAACTAATGAAGCACTAATGTAAAGTGTTTTAATGAACAATAAAGAATCAAAAACCCTTTCAAACGTATCTAGGGAATTTGTAGTCCCAGATTTAAAAGGAGAATTTTTGTATGGTAATATATTCAATATTCTTGTATTATCTATACTACTGTTAGAGTAAGGGGGGGGCAGCAGCTTGCTTTTATTTATGGGGTTTCCAGGGTAAAGGGCGACATGTGTTTCTGCAGTTTAGGCGCCCATCTTCTGTCCAGGAGAGTGAATGGTGCTATTCATTTTACAACGTCTCTCACGTGTTCCTCCAGGTGCCTTCTCATGCGTGCTTGTTTACATTAGAGCGCACACGCTCATACAGTGGTGTTGTGTATTTTGACCAGTTGATGGGAAAGGGATTATGTAAAATGATTCCAACTTCTGAATATTTGTAATATATACTTATTATCGGTAGTTATGAAGTTGCCCACTATAACAATATCGTGCATATTCATTACAGCGATATATCGCATTACTGAATACCGGCACATGTCTAAACAGTACTGACATGAAGAATCATTTTTATTTATGGCACTGTCAGTACTGTAATTTCACTCCCTCCTTGCAAATGAAACAATACAACTTTATTTCAACATCAGTAAATAGAAGGTCTAAAACTGAAAGAAAGGGAAAAGTGGATCTTATTCCAGTATGACCGCCGTATGTAGCGTTTTAACATGCCCCGAGCGTCAATTCAGGTGATTGAAACAGGAACTCATTGAACGGAAAAGGCAGCTTAATGAGAGTGTAATTACATTATATAAACAACAGAGAGAGTTCAATTAATCGTGTTGTTTCCAACATGAACTTATTAAGGTCTGTTCTTATTTAAACTTATGTAACGTTACATCTTTGGAGCATGAGTTTATCGGATTTGTATAACTCTCCTTGAGTTTATTTCTTCAACTCCAAGCTTCAACTTAAACATCAATAATTCTATGTAACGCATTAATTTATTGGTGCATTACTTGGCCCTGATATGTTAAACAAAGCATAGGCAGTTTAAACACCTACACTTACTTACCTGTAAAGCGCACATGTATCATGTGAATCAAATATTACATAACGTGATATCAGATAGGGGAAAAAACTGCTTAAATATGGGAGAAAAATATTGGTAAAACGAGAAGTGAGTGATCTCTAGGACAAATACACCCAGTGGTTATGTCAACACAAAAAGATTTTAATTAAATCTGTTTCATCATATAAACACAATCCATATTTTCACAAAACCTGGAATAAACCTTTAGAATCTACTAAGTTTTGGTTACCTGGGACTTGCAATGGCAGAGGACAGAAGAAACCTCTCACGTTTCCTACGGAAATATCTTAATTTGTTTTTTGATACATGTTCCTAATTAATTCAACATGGGACATTGAATAACATGTAATCCATCTGTGTTGCATCCCTGGGAGCGGTTGGACACACATAAGTCCTCACAATGAGGATACAATTTGGTACAAAAAGGACCCAAAAAATGTTCCAACTAAACTTTACTGAAACATTAAAAAAAATGTATTCCAGGGTCTGAACAGTTTCGACCTATGGAAGAATATTCTGGACAAAAATTCAAAAGGAATTGCCAAATTTGTATATGCAGTTGCATGTCATTTGTGTGGACACCATGTTCTGACATAATCAAATGCAATTAGAAATCATGCATTTGCCAAATTACCATTTTTTTTTGAATAACACTCCTCATAGTGAATTAATAATCATGAAAATGGTGCTTAGATTTCCCACCACGAATAAAAAGTAAATTTTATTTATAATGCACGTCTCACACCCAAAAGTGCTAAAAGGATGTGGCCAAAGCACTAGAGGCTGTGCATAATTTCCGTGACTACATCATAAACCCCAAGACTGATTGACAGTTGGACTTGTTTTTTTTTGTTATGCCATCGTAAATATAAAGACATAATCCAAATGCATTTTCATTTTGCAACATTTGTGATTCGAATTTCTTTATGTAACATGTCTGTCAAATTTCAAAGGTAAAGTGAAGTACATTTACAATTTTTTATTTTTTAATGTTGTTGAGTTATGACGCTGTCATTTTGGAATAGCAGTAACAAATCACCATTTGCTATTTTACAATCCTCTACATTCTGCCCCAAAACTCATAATTTCAAATGGAATCGCTATTGCCCGTTTGCGCATGCTATTCCCTTTGCGCATGCAAAATGAAAATGCAAGTTAATAGAGTTTTTTCCACCAGGATGTTTTGAGTAAAAAAAAAGCTCACACAGTTTTCATGTTTATTTATTAGAAAATTTAGTTTGTCAACATTTTAAGCTGTGAGCTGAGATCTGCTTGCATTGACAATGTCACCAACAGCAATGTTGTCGTATGTCGTATAAATTCAAGTTTTTGATGTATTAATAAACTGGCAAACAGCACTGTTAAACAAATAAAAAAAAATAAAAAAACTCAATGCTTTGTTTTACTTGTCCTTTTCCATCATTTATCATTCAAGTTGTCTATCTAGACTACCTGGCTGACTAACTCATTTGTGTGTCAGACTCCATGCCATCCTGACCATTTCTGAGCACACTTCCGCTCCGCTGGACTTGTGATGGGCTGGTAGGTTATAAGCCCAGGTCTGATTTTTACTTCCCCTCCCACCTTGGGTGTAACATAATGGGAAGGGGGACTCAAATGCAGACAGATTCACAGTCCATATTCAGCGAACTGGTAAGGGAGCAAACGCATCAGTGAGTGCAGCTAAGGGCACAGCTCCAAGTGCCAGGCCGAGATTGTCAGCCGAGTGACTGCGTCCAGTGAGGCAAACGGAGAGGGGTTCTGAGAACAGTATGAAAACTGTTAAGCAGGTAGACAGACAAAAAACAAAAAAGGGCAGGCAGGAAATCACAAAGTCACAAAGGAGAAAGCAGGATAACTGACCAGAAACATTCTGATAAAGAGCGCTGCAGGAGGGGAAAAAACCACAAAGGGAGAACACAAAATTACACAGACAACCAGAAACAGACAGAACCAGATGATCATCCTGAAAGTCATGCATTACATTTCCTGACTTTCCTAACAGTTGCTTCGCTGATGTACAGAAAACATTGGGTATCATGTTGTACAGTTTGTTGGGATCCATAGTGAAAGAAAAACTGGTCTGATGAACAGCTACTATTATATTTGAGAGTAATGACCACGAGACTTGACATAAGAGCCTCCCCCCATGGGTTTTAAATAATTGTTAGATGTTAATTGTTCTAATATTTAGCTAATTAGTAATTACTACACTGTAACTCCAAACCCTTACAAAAAAGGCATTTATATGCCTTTTCTTTAGTGAAGCCCATCCTCAACTTAGATTTAAAGGGTTAGCTCATGCAACCTAAAATTAAAACACTTTCATTATTATTTAATTACTTCCTCGTCACTCCAAACCTGCATGAGTTTGATTTATATATAAAAATGTTGTTCAAAACATTTGGACACTGTTGACTTTCCTTATATGGAAGAAAGGAAAAAAAAACCTCAATATATGCACACAAGATAATCATGTATAGTGAGAAATCTATATTTACGTTTAAATGCACAGTGTTAGTGACATACTCTAGTCCCGTACCTTAACACAATTCACTCCCAAAGCCAACAAACCACACACACACAGTCAGCTGTACACTGTCATTTGTGTATTCCAATCAAACACTGGTTCCTTTTAATTTCCAGGAATGACTCAAGTCTCTGTATGTACACACTTCAACAATGAAATGACAAAAGCACTAGTCTAGAATGAGGTCATAAATAAAAGATGGGCACACACTGAATTGAGTATTGTCTTCCAAAGCTGTTACAAAGAAACATTTTGTTTTCTCAGATGCATAGCTGATATGAATGCTCTTCGACCACCATAACCACTGCCATTTTCCTATGTATCTATTTCAGAAAGACCAGAACAGTGTTAACCGAAGAGATTCCACATAGTGCAAGGTTCTATATAACAACCTTAGACCTAATCTTAAAAAAAGTAAATAGGTCTTTCATATAGTAAACCTGTACTGTAGATTCACATATATGATGATAAAACTTCCACATAATTACATCATTTAAAGACTGATTTATAAATGTTTGTCTCAGTGAGCACAGAAGCTTGGTGTGGCCGCTGAAAGAGCTTGAAAACATTTCCTGTCTCTTGAACAGCATAATTATTGAGATAAGATGATTTGATAAGTGATTTGATTCCAAACAGCAGCGAAGGACAAACACAGAAGAAGCAGTAAGTTGCTGATGGCAGGAAAAGAGACAACGAGCATGTTCACACGCACAACACACCTGATAACTTTCTAAAATCAGTTTACTATACTACCCTTACGAAAATGAAGTTTATTCAAGTGTGCTATTAGTATACTTCTTTTAAACTAAAAATAGGAAAGTATGCTTTTAGTTTACTTATGTACTTCTCAGAAATATACTTAAAATGACATTTAAGTATACTTGACTTATAGTTACAAAAAGTCGAAATATATTTGAACTATACTTGTGCTCCTAGAATCCGTGTTTTCATTTTTTATACAGTAGAGGGCGCTAGTAACATCTTCTGTACAGAATTTCCAAAAAAACACAAGTGAGGAAGAAAAAGAAACAACACATGTAACACAATCATCTGACATGAAACAGCATCAAAACTTAAGGTTATGGAATAAAATGTTGACCGATGAAGAGGTAATAATTACTGTCAAGCTTTGGGATGTTGATTGACTCCATCTACGTTTGGTTGTCATTCTGAATCCAATTTATAGTCTTTTTTCAGCTTTTTGTTCAAAATGTTATTTCTTATTTTTTTTTATTGAAACTTTACCCCACATTAAAGTATTTAAAAAAAGAATGCATGAAGCTAGAATAAAATGTTTTTGTTTACAAAGCAGATACCCTTTTCTTTCTTTGGATGTTTTGTATGTTCAGATATTCATATAAAAAAATATATACAAATTAAAACCTAAATAGGGACATAGTAGTATACTTAAATTATGATGTAAAGTTCACTTTACTAAACTAGTAGTTTACTTATAGTTATACTGATAGTTTGACACTTTGAAGAATAGTCTCAAAGTTCATTTTTAGTATAACTGCAGTACAAACTACAAAGAGATAAACTAGTTGTGTACTCAAAGTTTGCTACTGTTATATTTAAAGTATACTTAAAGTATGCTTTTATATACTAGAAAGTGGGCCAATTTAGTCCCAAGGAGTATTGAAAGTACACTTACAAGTATACTACTAGAACACTGATATTTGTATACTTGCTACATAGAGTATTATTACTTTAAGTATTACTTAAAAATATACTTAAACTTTACTTAAGTATACTTAATAAAATAAACTTGAAGTGTCTACTTTTTGGTAAGGGTAATCTAGACGAAAAATCATTTATGTGAGATTTTGAAATGATCCGATTTCAGACAAGTGGTCAGTTAGTTGTCTGTCATTTAATGTCTCCGATAATATCTGTAATCCCATTTAGCCCATTATTAGCAATGCCTTTTTAAAGACAAGTAAAAACAGCAAGTAAAACATGAAAAGCAGGACAACATGAAAAAAGAGCTTGTGCAGACTTCTAATGTTAACCAATGACCACTTCAGGACTCAAGCTCCTTTCAGCCATCAGATAAGCCATATGCTTTACTCTAACCAAATACAAGATAAATTGGTTTTTGACAAAATAAAATACATAGAAATAAACATGGATTTTTTGTGACTGTTATTTAGCGATAAATAATTGCTAATATCACCAAAAATGCAATCAACAATGAATAATAAATGTATTCAATTACTGACTTTTCCAAATATATATTAACATGACAACATAAATGTACAAATTATATTTGCACAGACAACCAAGCAAATGCAAACAGAAAACTCAACATGAATTTACATGTGTAGTGTGGAGAAAACAGGATGAAGTGTGACTCTAAGTACAGGGTCTTTAATGGTAAAACAAGGGAACAAACAACTTGGTGGAAAGAGTACAAAAATATTCTACTCAAGTAAAAGTACTATTACATTAATGAAATTTTACTTAAGTACAAGTAAAAGTACCAGTCTAAAAATCTACTCAAGTAAAAGTAAAAAAGTAGCTCATTAAAATTTACTCAGAGTAAAAATTACTTAGTTACATTTTTAACAGTGGGAGGGAGGCAAAAATGGGGACAGTCCAAGGCCTATTAATCTCAGACTAGTCGTTTTTAAAGGAATCAGTTATTTAGAATAATAACTCTGATCCAGCGAATCTAATTTGGGCTGTTAACAGGCAAATAGTAGCAGGGTTAAAACTCAAATCTTTTCAATGCAGAGGAAATGCAGAAGCTTCATCTCCAAAGTGGCATTTAGACCATATTATTTACATAAGACTGTTTAGTGCAGGAAAAGAATCAACAAATCCATTTAACATGCAGTTACACATGCATGAAGGCTTAATGTGGCATTTGATATATACAGATGTTTGTACATAAAATGTTGAATACTCATTTGAAATTATAAGAAACTAATAAAAAAAAAATAATACTTTAAATGTGAAATTAAAATGGCCAGTATGTGTCAGCAAGTCACTGTTAATACGGTGAGTCATTGCGACTGAAACAGAATCATTTAAACGGTTGATTCATTCAGGAATGAAACACTGTCATGTTGCTCAGAGACACAGTTTTGGTGGCTGCGTTTGGAATTATTTTTGTTGTAGAAATTGAAACACTGTCATGTTGCTCAGAGACACAGTTTTGGTGGCTGCGTTTGGAATTATTTTTGTTGTAGAAATGCGTTTATATATATATACATAGATATATATACACTTTAAAAATCGATAATTTTGAAAAAAAACTGAAGTCAGGCCATTCTGTTTTTTGCTTCAGATTTTGAAAGTATACAATCTAATTTACAGCAAATCAGCAACTGCCTATGCTAAATGTATGCAACATCTTTGTTTGAATCATGATTAAATTGCAGTGGTTAGCTTTAATTAATGCCTGCAGATAGTTCTGCATGTAGAGCAAATAAACATCTTGTCCATGTACACATATTTTCATTCTTTCTTCTCTCTTGCTTTAAAAAAATGAAATAAATATTAAGAAATAAATCTGTATGACATCAAAGAAATCTAGACATGTCTATAGCAGTGTACAAATTCTGTCATATACGGGTATCTTACTGTGGTGATATGACTAACATGAGTGCACATCTTGTTCAACACTATCCAGAGCTAAACTATGAACAACCTGTGAAAGCAGAAGCACCTGTAAGCCAATGAAGCCTGTATAAGTGTATCATTCAACTTTTCCCCAGGGGTAGAGTTTAAAAAGCACACAAATCTTGCAATACATAGCATTATCGAATTGCTATAGCTGAAAAATCGCAATACCGGCACCCAAGTAGTGTGATAATATTGAATTGGGAGATAGTTGTATCGTCCCCCCTCCCTAGTAAATAGCATTGTGCATATGTAAATGCGATATTCTAACCAGTCTCTAAAACAGAAAATTAATAATGAATTCACGGTAAGGTGCCGTTTACACAGAGCACATTTTTTCCATTCCATTGCACTACATTTCCATTGTTTTTCTATGCAAACACGTTAGATGGACAGTTGGGACCATTGCTTACGTCTTTTTTTTTTTTTTGCAGCATCTTGCATATGACACTGAGTTCTAAAAATGTGGTGTTCAAGTTAAATTAAGTTCAACTTAAAAAGTGTATCTTGAGACCTTGCATTTATTTCCCCATTCCACTGCCCTTGTCTTGCGGTTTTCAAAAAACAAAAGTGCATTCTGTGGCCCTTAACACCTAAACAGTAGATAATTCACTACACTTACTAAAAAGAGCATGTAGCTTTGTAGCTTCCAGCTTTGGAAAAAGTGCTGTTCCAGGATTTCACATCCTGCTCACCATGATCATATCCAAACTTTAGACATCCAGATTATGTTTTAAAGCAGATCTGGGCTTTCTTTGCTAGTGAAGACGTAGTTCCTCACTATCAGTGTCAGCTCTCTTCCTTTCTGCCTCTTCATGGCCTCTATTTGGTGAGATTAGATCTAAATCATATCTCTTAATGACAATACCAGACACATGTTTTTTAACATGTCTCTATGTGTTGCATTTTTTAGCAACTTGCCAATTTCTAATGTTGTTCTATCTTAGATAATCCCTTGTGTTGTAGCATTAGCTCATTTACATGATGACGGATGTTACAGTTATGTCGTTGTCTAAAACCAGTGGATTCCAGCGTTTGTCCTTGAAGCTCTCTCTCCTACATTAAAGAAAACCTGAGTTAAATGCATTAAATGCTCTGAGAATAATAACTGAGGTAATTGCATATTAAACCAAGTTACTTTTCTGTGCTATCTGGCAACACTTCATGCAGAGAATTAGTGAAGAGAACATGTTTGTGTGTGGGGGGAGTTTTTTGGGAGAGTGTGAGGGGAGAGGCACATGTATACATGCATGTGTCTCCCAGTGGTTGGTCTGGTACCTGGATCTGAATCATGGTAACAGTTCTGTTCTCAGCTGGCTGGAAGGTCCCATATCTTTTTATTAAAAGACCTTGCCTTATAGTGACGCTGTGTGCCCTTATTGTGCCAGCTTGGGATTTTGAGTATTGTTGAACGTCTAGTGTCTTGAAATCCTCTTTTTTTTGAGGAGGAGGAGGCCTTGTGTTCGTTAAAGGCCTTCTGTGTCAGGTCACACAGCATGTTGACTAGGTCATTGTGTGGAGGCAGGCCGTGATCAGTGGTGGGCTTGCAATGGCATGTAGATTTTGAAGGGAGCGGCTCTTTAAGCCCTGTGTCCTCAACCCATCTCAGGTTCACTGTGAGCTAGGACAGTTGGCTCGTCAGAGTTAGTTGTAAGAAAAAACTTGGAGAGGGGTTTCATGATGAACCTGTTAGGTGTCCAGGAATGCCTGGGTTCTGATAATTATTTTTATGAGGGCTTGTTTCAGCTGTTGGTAGTCTGCTTTAATAGTGCCAATTATTAGTCAGGAGGGGGGGGGGGGGGGGGGGGGGGAAACTCTACATCTTGTGACTGAAGGTGTACATGCAGTCTCAGATGGTTTTGTTGGTTGTTGCTTGCAGGTGAAAGTCAGTGTCTTGCAGCTAGGTGTGTACTATAAGTCATGGTCTCCTGCGGTGTTTAGTGTGAAGTGATCATATTCCAGGACAATCTGTGAGGTCACTTTGTGTGCCACTTTTTATGGGTTTGTCTGGATTAGTCCTTTCCCATCTGTGGCATTTAGAAAAGCTAACTAGCTTAGTAGGAGGAGTGTGCAGTGCTTCTTGTTGCAGTCTGTAGGAATGTTCCAGTTTCTCCTTGGGACTATGTCAAGCTTCGGTTTGATGCTGATCTCCACATACTTCTGTGAGATTTTATAATCTCTGTTGACTGAATTTATGCTGCGTTCCAGGCAGGTTTTTGAGCCCGTAAGTCACGACTTCAAACCACGACTCACGACTTTGTAGCGTTCCAGGCAAGTCATGCTAAACTGCCTGTGCGCATTGAATGGTGGTAGCTACGATGTAAACAAAACCAACACCAACAAACCAACATAGCGGGCATTTAGTTTATTATGATTTTTTTCGATAATTTTGTTTAGTCAATTGCTTATTTGTCCTTGGTTATATGAGGGAATAAGGAGAGTAAGTAAGGGGGAGTTGGTTAAGAGAAGCTAAAGTCTATTTCTCACCATTTACCACTTGCAAATAAACACCAAATCCGTAGGAGCTGGCATTGTTGTTTTCGCGGCCTATGTGACATCAGAGCGCGGAAACTGGACTGGGAGTCCATCGATCCGGTACAAGTTCACGGGTGGAAAGTCATGAGTTTGACTGCCGTTCTGGTGCACTTTCACGGTTAGATGGTTGGAAAAAGGGTTGTTGGTTGCCTTGAACTCAGCATTAGATTCAAGATTCAAGATTTTATTTCGTCAACATACACGATTATATAGAAGAATATATAATCAGCAGTGCAATGGGTCAGTCAGGTCCGCTCCATGGACCGGGTCAATTATAAAAAAATGCAACACAGAGGAAAATATTAAATAAATAATAGGTATGGAAAAAATGAAGTAAGAGTAAAACAATAAAAATATAAGAATAAAAATACAATAAAAAGTATACTGTAGAATTAAATATAGGAATAGAAAACTAAAAGTGTGCATGAAATTATACTGTAGTCTTAAATATTAAGATACACAGGAATGTACCAAGAGGTCTCAATTTGCTCGTGAGCGAGCTTTGAAGGCATGGACGGCATCCAAAGGGCTCAGCGTCAACATCTTGGATTAATGATTAGTCTGTCTGGAAGCCTTGTGGGTTGTGTATCCATAAGTGTTACATAGACTGAGTACTTAGTAACTACTGTCACATGGCGCAATGGTATATCATCCCCATTATGTTAGTACCCAGTGCTGAGTTTTCTACAAAAGGAAGCATGCTAGGTTACTAAACATAATCCCTTGGTTCCCTAAATGCTGCATGGGTGGCCATACTCACTGTTGTGCACCGTTGCAGAAAATTTGAGATGATACTTCCAAGTAGGGCTGGGCGATTTTTGCAAAAAAATTAAAAATCTTGATTTTTCCAGAATGGTTTTTTCAGATTTTCTATTTTTTTTTTTTTTTTTTTAACTAGTCAACTTGAAAATGTAACTACAACATTCAAGTTACTTTTTCGTTATTAACTCTCTAGTTAAAAGAAAAATTCTATTCCAGGGCAGCACACGTGAAGTTGTCAACATGACTGTAAATGTTAACAAAATCACTTGTTAAATAATCTTTGCAGAAAAGATGCAAAATCGTGGCAAAACACCAAAAAATTGGAATAAATGATAAAATGGGAAAATCGCCCAGCCCCACTTCTAAGTGCAGGTTGTAAGGGGCTCTACTATAAGGGGTTATGTAGCTTGGGGGCAATTTTGCATGATCTATAGGCCTTCCAGACTCACTTGACCCCCAGTGTTATGATGTAGCACTCGTTTCCACTTTGGGAACCAGGGTTTAGCATTAGTAACCTAGACGGTTTCTTCACATAAGGTGGAATCAAGAATACAAGACAAAAATGTAAGTATCCTCAAGTGTCCTTGTTTACGAGTTTGTTGGAAAAAGACTATTCTGAAACCCAAGTCCGTTGGACATTTTTTTTCATTACTATAAAGTCTTTTACTGTTGGTATTTCTTGTGTATGCCTAAATTCCCCTTCAATTTCTTCCCTTATTTGACGGTTAATCACGGGAGTTATGAGGGGCACCACAGAATGTCTTGCTCTCTCTTATCGGGCAAAGAAAAAATAGTATAAAACAAGTAAGACGGTGTAAACCAGTTTCCTGTGAGAAAATTGGAACTGTGCCATTTTACCTTCTCAGATGAAGTGTAAAAGGAAAAAGTGCATCCAAGGCTTTATGGATGAGGACCTTCGCTTTCTCAAAACCTGGCCACTGGCTGCCGATGGAGGTGGTGGACTGCCGGTAGCTGCCTACTAGCTTCCCACTTCAAGACTGCCCTAGGGACTACACGAATAATTCAAACAGAAACGCAGGAGTGATGAAAACTATTAATCCACTGTATGATGGCCTTCCACACTCCCCAATCCCCCCAAAACAGTACTAATTTGCATATATGTGCATTACAATTGCATATTGTACATTCACTTGAGCATTAATAGTGAATGTGAAAAGACAAGATATCATTTACCTTTATTGGTGTAAAAGCTAAGCTTTAATTGAGTTTTTTTCTTTTAGAAAAGAGCCATTGTGCTTCGCACAAATATTTTCAGTCAATGTCAATTATTATTACTCATAAAGTATAAGGAATTGGCTGGTCCTCTGAATTACAGTTTGCTCGGTTGATCAAGGAATTATGTTGCACTTTGAATCGCTCTCAGAATAAGGGGTTTAGCAAAAGATGGTAATGGAGAGAGGGTTCGACCGATATTGGATTTTGCCGATTCGATAGCTAGGTTGGACCACCACTGGCCGCTACCTCGATTTATTAATGAACCCGATAGTTTTTTAAAATGGATACCTGAACAAAAACTAAAATAGTGCTCTCATGTTTTACAAAATAAGAAAAAAAAGGTACTGAGCTATACTAATAGTAGTAGTAGTAGTAGTAATAATAAAAGTAATAATAATAATAATATATAATAAACAGTAATAGTAATTGTTGAGAATTACCACACTCTTATATAATAGGGCACTATTGAAATCATAAGTTTAATTCCTATTTTTTTCCTTAAATTCCAGTATTTATTTTTTTCTTGGAAAAAATTCCGTTCTATTTTTTTAATTTTTTTTTTATTTTTTAATTCTGTTTTTTTTTCCAATTTTAATTTTTCTTCACATTCGTTTTTTTTTAATAGTTAAATTAAAGCTTATTAGTTCATAAAGCAAGTTAATTAATTAAAATCATGAAACTTATACATTTTAAAATCATTTAATGAAAGTTTAACAAAAATTACATGATTAGGGACCCTATTGAAATGTTTATTTTTTCTCACTATATTTTTTTTAATTGTCACCAAATTCTGTTTTAGCATGTTAAGTTTATTTTTGAACGCATTGTTAAATTAATTAGAATAGAACAACTTAATTTATTTATTTATTTTTTTTTCTTTTTAAAGACTGCCTAATGATTTTTTTTTCCCCTCAAAAATTCTGTATTGTTATACTACAATTATTTGTTTATCAAAATCAAAGGCATGAAACATACATTTTAGTGTGTCTTTTAATTACTGAAAATTAAGCAAAACATTTTTTTTTTTTTTTTGGCAAACAAAGGGGAGTTACTATTAAAATTAAAAAATGGAAAGAAATGTTGTGTGATTATTCCTTAAAAAATCAATGTTTGTTGTCATTTTAGTAGTAGTAGTAGGCTATGTACATTCTACTGAAAAAATAGACTTCAAAACTGGGACTTTATTTTGAAATCTGGGTTTTGTCTCGTGAGATATCTTCTGTGCATGGTTATTATGATACTTTGCTAAAATCAAATGGTCAATTTGCTCATGAAGTGTCTCTCATAGGAGCAAGTTCTGGAGATGTTCTTCATGTGTTTTCGTTCCTCATTGTTTAATGAGACAACAGACGCTGAAATCATCCAGTGAGCGTCACGTGTGTGCTAAAACTGTAGAATTTTTTCGTTTTTATGAATGGATTCCGTGTAGATTCCGTCCACGTTTTCTGCATCGCTGGAAAAACATAAGGCCCTACAATTATACCAGCACAATGTATACTCTCAGCATCCACTTGTAACTGCTTCTGTATTGAACACTCAAGTGATTATCTAATCAAAATAAAAGAGCAGCTTGAGTCTAGGAGAACTCACGCGGTATCACACAGCATCACGGATGCGTCGCGTTCAAACCCGAGCAGCGGTCTAAAAGTATGTTTATTTCTTTTCACCAAATGTACACAAGTTTACTTTTATTTCAAAAATGAAACATGAGTCAAAGATAAGTTTGAAGTATTCAGAGTATTTAAAACACGGAGGGCAAACGGAAAGTCGCGATCTACTATTATAAGCTTCGTAAAAATGAAAGCTACATACTTTTATTAGAGCCACAGAAAAACGTTTCGATGAAAATGCTCAATATACAATTTATTAGTACATCAACAACGATTTGGGGTGAATGTTAATGTATTTAAATGGCAAAATTTTTTGAATGGCGCTATGAGGTGCGGCAGGATTTTCTGTCAATAGACGGCCGCATATCTCGACAACTGTATAATGCAAAATAGTGCCTTCTCTGCCGCTCCGCAAACTGACGCAAACCAGAGAAAACTATCATGCAATATCATGGATTTTGCCGATAACCGATTGTTCCAGCAAATCAAATATCGGTGCCGAATGGCGTAATCGGCAAAAACCGCTACACAGCGGTCGACCTGCTAGTAATGGATATGATTGGTAAATGGTTAATGTATTGTTTATTTAATGTATTCACAAGACAGCATGCTGTGGGAAGTTACAAAATAGCCATACATGATAATTAACATAGCAGATCTTAACAGGTGGAGCTGAGGGAGGTGGAGGGGTTTCTGAATGCACAAGCAACGACAAAAAGACAATAAACTGAACCAAACTTATTTTTTGATTTTGACAAAACCAGCTTGAACATTCGTCAGGATGTTCCTTTTTGGTGAACCATCCCTTTGCACACTTAAATCAGGCTCCATTTTGGTATCAAATATGAGCCTTATTTAAAAATGATCTACTATAACTTTAGCTTAAGCTCCATGTTTCTCGTGGAGTCCAACATCATGCCTTTTAGCTATACATAAATTTAAAACTGGGAACAAAAAAAAATTGCTTTCTGTGTATCTACCCATGATCACGAAGGTATACACATATATATACAATTAAGAATATAACAACATTCAATAATATAAAACTAATTTTACACATTTTATGGACTTATGGGTGGCTTTACTTGTGTAACACCAATGTTTTGGTGTGTTTCCAGTCGGTCTTCTACAAAGTTTTGTTACAAATTAAAGTGGGTTTAGCTACTGGTGATATTCTACACTTGTTGAGCTTCTATCATAATTAATTCTGTCAGACAAAGAGTGCAAAAATCATTTGTTAATAATTCAATCTAGATTTCTTATCAAACTATATCAGCTGTTAAAATGGTTATTTTTCCTCAGTCACATGATCCATCTTTTCACTGTTGAGCTGTGATTTTAACCAAGAATTTTACTTATTTTGCTTTTATTGAAAGATCCAACTATTGACGTTGGGTGATGACCAATATTAGGGTGTCACCGTAGCATGGACCAGTGATATTTTAGGCGCCAGTTCATTGAGACATGCCAATGCTTCCTGTAACAGTCTTTTAGAAACCTGGTTTCGCCTATTCATGATATGACCCTTCATTTAGTGGAACTCTTTTCCTCCGGCAGTCACCTCAAACCTAAAGCAGTTTCCAGGACCCTTTCCTCTAGCAATTTCAAAATCACAGGACCTTATTACTTCCTCAGGTCATCTTGATCTTTTGACTTACACAATTTACTACCAGAGCTGTGGACTTGGTCCGATGGTCACAAAACGAGGCATCTCTGGGTCAGAAGAAATACTCTTGTGAGGAACCAGACTGTACCATGATGCTGCAGCCATCTTTTGGCGTGTTACTCGTTGAGGAGTAGTTTTTCAGCTTGGAAAAGTGGAATTCTTATAAAACAGGGCTAAAACCATTTGAAAACACAAGAAAGGATTATTATAAAAGGTCAGTGGTTCTCACACTCGAGAGAATAGCACCAGTTGTCACACAGCATGACACTGGAAAATTACACTAGTTAACAGAACATCACAGTTTGTTATATAAATACATTTGTCATGATCGAGGCCGCAACATTTTGGATCCAACTTTTTATTTGGGTTTGAAAAAACATGCTTAGACAGCAACACTTATCATAAAAACATCAACAATGGTGACATAAAAAAAAAATCAGAAAATGGTAAATTCTAAATATTACAAATCAAGCGACTAAAAAGTAAACAAAAGCAGCATGAAACTTTTTTGTTGACATGAAAAGTCGAGGGATGCGAATCACAATAATCATGGGAGACTGAAACAAAACAACAAACTGGAGCCAAACTCTGTTTTCAGGCAAAAAACTTTTGTACACATATGAAAGCAATAAAAGGCAAATGGATAAAAAGTAAAAGCTAGGCGTGCTGGTTGTGGGAGTGGTTCTGTCTTCCTTTGCTAGCTCTGAGTAGAAGCGGAGTTTAATATTCTCTTTTCTTTAGCGTATTTCATCCTCAATCAACTGTAGTTGCTGTGTTCTGCTCTTCTCCTATTTTTCTCTGTTCTTGTTGTTTCTCATTCCTTCAGTGATTTCTGCTTGTTAACTGTAGGTGTCATCACTAATGTTCAGGTAAATTATTTATTGAGGTGTAATTATCTAAAGTAACTGTAACACCGCTTAACGTGTTACTTTTTACTGTCACCACTAGGATGGACTCCGACACCAAGCAGTGTACATTTAACACTAGGGTTTTGCTGTGCAATTATGTGAAGTCAATAGTGTTAATAAAGTTTTAAAAAAATTGAGTAAAACTAAACAGGACTTTAAAAGAGAGACGAGTGAGCAAAAAAAAGGAGGAAACTAAATGCTACTCTTTCCTCTACTTCTTCATGTCTGAAGTCTATTAATGGCCTCCCTAAGGGGACGGGGGGGGGACATTAATTAAAAAAAAGTAGTTTTGCGTTTCTCAAGCAGCAGAAAAAAGAGAAAAAAATGCTTAGAGTAGTCTTTCTTTAACTCATACTCAAGTAAGGCTGAGACCGCCACCTGCAGGGCCCTCTTTGGCTCTCTGTTGCCACTTACACACAAGTGGAAAAACTTGACTTTTTATCCCAGTCCCTCAGAGTCAAGAGGTGGTTCACAATGACAGCGTTCGCAGCACCAAAAACATCATTCAATTTTTTAAGTGGGAGCTAGTGATTTTTAGCAACATCAAGCAAAAAGCAAAACCCAGTTCAACGATGTGTGGACAAAAGCTAGTGTTACACGTGCCTGCACACGAGTGAACAAAAAAAAAACTTTTCTTTACTACTCATGTCGGACACCAGATATATATATTGTCCAACTGTGTAAAAACAGACACAAAAATGCATGACTGAGATCAGATTTTCTCACTTCCAATTCTGACCTCTTGAATTTTTAATGTTTATTTTTTTTTTTTCTCACAAATCAAATATGTATGTGATGAATGGCAAATGGTGGCTTAATGAGTAAACAGGGTAAAAAACAAGGCTGAGCCAGAAGCTTTCTGTGTGGAGATTGCATGTTCACCTTCCTTTGGTTTGGATTTCAATACAGTGCAGGTAAACTGGACACAAACAATTTTCCCATAGGTTTGAATGTGTGTGGACTGGCTTTTTGTGGACCACTTATGGCGGTTAGGAGAATGGATGGAATTTCATGGACTTATGTTCAAGCTGGATTTTGGCTGTATGAGCACCACGTAACCATGAAACCCTGTTTCCATTTTTGCAAAATATGTTTATATGTGAATAATATACTAAAATTAAGATCTATTCATAATGATAAAGTGACCTGTCCCCTTCAAGAAGACTTGGATTAAACCAGTCGAGTCCATATGTATTTGTTTGTTTTTATGTGGGATTTTTTGTAAAGCTTCACTTTCAATGAATGGACAAAAAAAAACGATTGCCAGAATATTATTTAAAAAAATAGTTGGGTTTGGAAACCTTTAAGGATGGGAAAAATTAGTTGGGAATTCCATGTGATTGAATTCTACTAACAAGCAAAAAGAAATGCCACTGCTCGGGCAAAAAAAACGCTATTGCGTTGATGTCGCTATAGCGTTAGGATTGCGCGAAATACGGTTTTACAGGTTTCATATGAAAGGAGAAATGATGTGCGCCCAATGAGGTACGCGAGTAGAAACCAAATGGACTTCAAACGCAAATGCAATGAACATGTCATCATGTATTTAACGCAAGAGTGGCTTTGATTACAGTGCAGGGAATAAAACGGAGGAGGGGAACAGAACGGTAAACAAAAAATCAGAAAGGACAGTTCGCCACAGTCACAGCACCATAGGTGTATTGTGCAAGGGAACTAATGTATTGATGTTTACGCCTCTAGGAAATATTTCACATGTACAACTTTTACCTCATTTAACTGACAGGATCTCAGCTTTAGGGTTGGCTTCAGTTATTTTCTATTATTTTCTTATTCGATTCTATTTTCTATTCTATCAGTTTAAATTAGCTTGGTTTTGATATATATTATGTTTAGGCCTATATTATGAAACCTAATAAATAATTTTCCTTGTTGTTATTGTTTTACTGGTCTTCGCGCAATCTTGGATGTAATTTATTTCAAAAAAAATAACAGGAAAAAGAACACTTGATATCTGTGAAATAGTATTGCAATTTCTAAAATAATTGGTTTCCTATGTCAAACTACCTTACTCAAAAATATAAAATTTATACTGTGAAGCAAAGCGGAATTTGTCCCGTATTCATTTACTCCTGTTCTTCAGTGAACACAAGGATCCTTCCGAAATGCCTCAGTGTCGAAAAACAGTTGTGTTGCCTGTTAATTATGTTTTGGGGAACTGGTACTTTTTTTTCCTGTGATTATATAAAAATTAAATACACCCATTTATCAAAAATCGAATATTTTTTCTAACAATATAAGTCCTTTTTAATATCAAATTTTGTCCATTTAACAAATCCTTGCTGAATAAAGTTTTCTTAACTTTCTTTGAATTTTTGAAGTTCTTTAAAAAAAGAACGAAAAACATTTGACCCCAAACTTTGAATACGTGTAATTGTAACACAATCTCGATTTGACTAAACACTCTTTTTAAACTTTTTATTGTCAAAAATTTCAAGGGTTCCACCATTGATAATAAATCAGCATATTTAGAATGAATTTTTGAAGGATCATGTGACACTGAAGAACTGGATGTAATGAGCTGAAAATTCAGCTTTGATTCCCAGGAATTAATTATATTTTAAAATATATTAACTATAGAAAAGGTTATTTTATAAAGTTGCAATAATATTGTCACAAAAATGTGTTTTCTAATATTGCAGTTAGGTCTTATCAAATCGATAGGCTACAGCCTTGATGTGCATAAAGAAACATCTTTGTAAAAAAAATTACTGATTCCTAAACTTTTGAAAGGAGTGTATTATTACTGTAAATAATGATTTTATCAGGGTAACCTAAAATGTCATCATTTAGTTGAGCATCCAGGGTCAAATCAAATATAGCAACATTAGTTTACAAGTTAAATAACTTTTTTTTGTGATGTGAAGGCTGTACAGGGTTTTAAAGACTCGAATGTTTTTGCTCAGGTTGTAGGACTGAATTGGACCATCAATTGTGGAGGAAGAAAGTTTGCTCACGAGCAACGCGAAAAAAAAGAGAGGGAACATTGATGGTGACCTACTTCATGACCCAACACAAACACCAAACACCTTCATGGCTCCCAGCATGCTTTGCGTTTGTTATTTTTTTTTTTTTTTTGATTGTCACCATCTGTTGAGGTTTGTATGTGAGTGCTGACATCTAATTGTGATGTATTAAACTTTTTTTAATAGTTTTGGACAAATCTTCACAGAGAGTTAGTAAACGTGTGGCCTTTTTTTTTTTTGGTTATTTGAGTTAATATTACTTCTTTCTCATTTCAATTCTAAAAGTAAACAAAACTCACATATAAAACTATTGATTACAAAGACAAACAGTTAGTTAAGACGACAGACATGTTAATGCTGCTTTTATATCCGGCATAAATGTTTTCTGCAAAACATCTGCAATTGCTGCAAAAAAAGAAAGAAAAAAGAGCAACCCGTATAAGTCAAGGGTCCAAGAGCACAATAAACTAAAACAATGCTGATATCAATGACTTTAAACTTTAAAACAAAAAACATTTTCCAACAAGAGTTCAAAATCTAACCTCCTGTTTAATTCTCCCCATAAGATCTTCTGTAGACGTGTTCTAACAGAAATAAAGTCAATCTGGGCAGTAGTAATAAACTGAAGCTGGTGATGATGCTGTTTGTGGAGTTGTTTAAATCAGCTCTTGCAGAGATTTTATCTTCACCCCCCCCCCCCCCCCCGCTCCCCCGCCCCCCCCCCCCCCCCCCCCCCCCCCCATCCCCCCCCCCCCCCCCCCCCCCCCCCCCCCACGCGATGCCCCCCACCCAGGAGATACCCCCCCCCCCCTCCCGGTTCAGTTAAGGCTGTGGCGGGACTTTAACGTTGTAGTTTGTGTTCTTATTTTCTCTTTCTTTCAGTGCTTGTTCACAGCAGGTGTTTGAATGATTGAAAAGAATGTTTCAGGAACATCATACTAATAACCTTTAAATAACAGCTCTACTAACATTAAGGAAACTGAATATTTTTATGTTCTTGGAATGTTACAAATCAATGTTCCTAGAATGTTGAATTTTAAATCAAAATTAAGTTGACAGAAGGAACATCATAGCTTTTAAAAACGTTCTTCTAACATCAAGAAAACTTGACATTTTTTATGTTCCTAGAACCAACACTGAATATTTGGAGAGTATTCTTGTAACAAAATTCTGTTAGCTGGCAGGTTCTCCTGTAGGTAGGTCTAATGGACAGAAATTAATCTAACACAATGTCTAGTTTTTCTTTGTTGTCCTCATTTCAAACTGAATAATGACTTACCTACTGATTTATTGTCTAAAAAACAAGATTTAAACTATTGTAAAAGGGAAATTCCTGTGTGGTGTTGTAAACCGTTACACAAACACTAGATGGCACAAAAGCAGTATCAATTAACATTAGGTCTTTCATGCAGACACCAGTTGCAGAGTGCTTATTTTGGGTCACATGGCTTGCAGGACTTGACACACCACACACAGCCTTCCTGCTTTCTGTTGTCTCCAGAAGTTTTGTAGGTGTGCAATATCCTGTGTGTTGACGAGTTGTTACGACAGAAGTAACCTCATGTGTTCACACCACACAATACAATCTTTTGCAGAGAGGGATGAAACTTGCATGGTGTGAATTTAATTTATTCTGTGGTGTCTCTCATGCAATGATAGCTTAGTTACTTTTCAACAAACAGCAGTTTGACCACATATATGATGAGAAATATAATGCAGCTGTGCAGTATAAAAGGTATTTTATTAATAAAAGTTTCTGTGCGCCACAGTGTTTCTCTGTGTGTTGCTGCATGATCGCCGACTATCTTTGTGGCAAGTTTAATGTGTGTGTGTGGCGGCACGTCAATGAAAGCAGCCGTGAGCCTACTGCATCGAAAAACCTCAAGCCCAACCCGAAAACTAATCATGAAACATTACCCGACCCTGACCCAAAACAGGGGTGAGTTATTTCGGGAAGCAGACGTTTCTTAGTAAGACGGTCTACAAGTTTTTTTCTTTTAAAGTGCTCAGGGATTATGTGATATCATGACGTAGAGAGACAGAGCATGTTATGTATTTTATATTAACAGCCCACTCAAATGGTTCGATTTAATGTAGGATTTTTACTCAATCATGCACAACTTTCAAAATAGTAAGAGCCAAATACAGAGACTTGCTACTGCCAAAACATTGACGAGGCATTGTGCTGTGAGCAAACAAGACACTTCTGACGCACATATAGCACACATGAAATGTGCCCATAGCAGTATGTATTACAGGTGGAGCTGGGGGAGGTTGGAAGGTTTTCTGAAAATGCGCTGCAATTTGCTAGAGTTTTGCTGCGCTGCAGAGTTTTTCATTGTGACTTGGCACTAGATATGTATCCTACACGAGGCAGTGGGCTGTAAGGTGTCAGCAATCCCATGCGAATTTGCAGGACGACGGGCGGTCTAATCTAGGACTCTCTCTTTTTGGATTCACAAAAGAAAGAGTCACAGAAAAGTTTTGGTATTATTCTCTTCACTTTAATCTGGAAGTTTTCTGTGTGACAGTCAGTGTAAAAAGCGGACCACACCACAATATGACTCACAGACCAGTGCTCGTTTAGGTGCCTGACACTTAAACCGACAACTACCACAATTAGACTGTCAGACGGGCCCACACTGATTTAGACCAGTGTGGGCAGACGGGCTACGTATATCGTTCCAAACAATGGGTGGCAGCGTCATTGCCACACGTTTCGACGGGAGTCATGTTAAAAACCAAAACCCAGAGCAAACCGTCAGTGTTTTGTCACTATGGGATAGGTCTGTTTGCTTGTCATCTGTGCCTCTAGCTGCTTAATAGTTCGCGTACCAACCTCATCAGACACATCTCTGTTTGCTAAAACATACTCAGCTTGATTTTATTAATTTCGACTCTTTTAGAGATAAACCTAAACCTTCTCATAAATCGCAAATTCTTCTATGCTAAGAACAGAGTGGAAGATAATCAGCAAAGGGTAAAGAAAATGGGAGTATGTGAGACTGAGGGTCCAGGAGCAGACTGTGGGAGTGTGTATACTGCCAGCGTGATTTTGGCTCTTTTTTCCTGGTCAAGCTGATGTGGAGGGCGGGGTGCTGATTGGTGCGCCCAGCTGTGACACACAGCTGCAGCTGATCTGTGTGCTGAGACAAATGTGTCAGTGTTTCCTGCTCTCCAGAAAGAGAGAGAGAGTGTGTGTGTGTGGTTTTGGAAGACAGTCGCAGGAGGCTAGTGGATCTGCCGAGGGCAGACCTGGCCAGCGGACAGAATGGCAGGAGAAGACGATAGAAAGGACACTAACACTTGATGGAAAAATTAAACAACATGATCTGAGACTTTACTTTAGTCTAATCTGATTTTAGACTGTAGCTTAATAAAAAAATGTTTCAGCATATTTATCAGCATATATCAGCCGTAGGCCTTGCTGTGAAGAAGTTTCAAAAAAGCTAGTGTTTGACTTCTAGGAAGTGATTCTTCAGAGGTTGGAAGAATCCCCTGAAGCTCTATGCTGGTTTGGGATCTTTCGGGCAGGGGGGCTGTAGCTGCACCAGTCTACTACACTCCATAAATGAGAAGAAAACCATTCACGCATCTTTTTTCACCAGCAGGAACAACTTCTCTTGGAAATCACAGCACCGGAAGAGGGCGGTCCCACCAGTGAAAACCGCTATCACTATGGTAACCAGAGCTTCTTACCTCCCATACTTTTGAAAAAAAAAAGCTGGCAATTACTGGAAACTTCTAGAATTCTACATTTCAAAGCTGCAGATTTTGGAATCTGAATGGAATTCACATGCTTAGTTTCTTCAAACACTGAATATTTTACTATAAAGCCCAGTTCAGATTACACAATATGTTTGTTGGTTACGACAGTCACTGTGTCAGATTATTGCGATTCTGACTCCTAAAATATTGTCGTGTCATGAACAAAAAACATGCCAGACTACACGTGCTTACCCTGACCGTTGATCACTTGCTATCTTTAATGGCGTGCGTGCTATCATTGATATGGCGGGACTAGACAGAAGGTGCCATGAGCGTAAACAAACAATGGCTAGCAAACTGTGTGTTTTGCCGTCTTGTGGTCAGAAAAGCCCACAAAAGAAAGAAAACCTGACAGTGGACACAAATCTGGATTGCATGAAGAGTACAGTATGGACTGTCAAAGAGAGCTGAGGAACAATAGTTTTTATTTGAGCTTTTTTCACTCTGTCGCGGGTAAGGAGACATCATAAATGTCAGGACTATTATTGCCATAGCTCACAGACATTTCCTCCATTGTAAAATTCCTTCCACTAGCAAGACCGATAACAAGCATTTATGAAGGCACTTCTGTACCTCCTATTGGCCAGTGTCACAGATGTGATGGAACTCGTCGTGGATGAGGACTATAAAATGAATGCTAGTCTTTATGTGGCGATGTCTTTGAAGCGTCGCAGACGTGGCATCGGTTTGTCGTCCACTATGACACACTACACGAGATGAAAGATTTGAATCTTGTGTCCCGATGCCCATTGTCATTTACGAATCCACTCGACACCCTACATCAAGCAGATCATGGCAAATAAATCGGGCTAAAATTGTGTAGTCTGAACCGGGCTGCTTTACTGTACTTCTGACATTGAACACTCATTAATTTAATATCATTTAGTTTTACATAGTTGTAAGTTTAATTCTATGCATAGAATTTTTTTTTTTTTTTTCAGTAGTTTAGTGTTTTGGTTTGACTGGACATATATATCCAACTTTTTTTGCATACAATAAAATACACTCATAGAAAGTGATATATACCCATTTAACAGATATCAGCTGCCGTGTTTTCACTATTATAATCTATATAATCGATCCAGCTCTGGAAATAAGGTTGGATTATCCTAATTTTAGGATGCCAAGCCCTGTTCTTTGTATTGTGGACAACTGCATTAAATAGATGTGTCATCATTTGTTAAAATCTGCTTAGGATCATGTTTATTGAACATAAACAGGATGAACAGTGAAACTGGACATCTGCTCCAGTCACTATTCCATTCCTACAAGAACGCCAATGAGAGTTTAACATTATTATGTGTTTAATTGGATACAGCAATGTTTTAAAGAAGAATCTGAATCTGTGTGCATTGCCAAATCGACAAAATAATTTAGCACAGCCTGACATTAAAATTTACAAAAACTATTCTGGCACAACCTCATTTAAAAACAACAAATGGTAACACTTTATTTCGATAGTCCACTTTAGTCAACTAGCAGTTAGTAGACTGTCTGCTTAATATCTTCTAACACTTTCTTTGTCAACTTATTGTCAATTTATACTAACCCTAAACCTACCCCTAACACTAACCCTAAACCTACCCTAACAGTCTACTATGAGAGTTAGTAGACATGTAGTTGCAAAGTTACTTACAGTTAGTTGAATGTCTAAAAGTTGACTATTGAAATAAAGTGTAACCCAACAAATGACCAATCACTGCAATGATGCATAATTACCAATCACAATCAATGTTGTAACACATCATATTATTAGAAACATCAAAACTAATTTTTACTCAGACCGAAACGTTGTTAATAAAATATATATGTGGAAGTATCGATAGTGTGCAGGACTGGAAATGGAGATAATGAAAAACTTTATCCTTATTTAACTTTCTACCATCTACCATTATTCTTTTTTTGTTCGTTGTTTACTTTATATTATAAAAACAAGTCCAGGAACCTTCTCTCATTAGCTGGTAATGAGTTATGTGATTTATAATCATTTTTATATATTATATATTGAGTTTTGCCAACAAATAACAGCAGTGTTATTTTATTATTATATTTTTTTTTTATATAGTTTATTCAAGCTGTGCTTGTTATAGTGTAATTACACATTTACACATATAAGCACTGACTAATATTAATTAAATACAATGTGTGTAACAAGGATATTGTAAATTAAGTGTTACCTACTTTTTCAGTGAAACACAATTATCTAAGACAGCTCAGTCCAGATCTTCATGTTCCTGTGCCATACCTAATGATCCAAAGTGGAATTAGCATTTATATGTTAACAGACTGGTGACTGATACATCACATTGTCTCTAAGTGCAGAATGAAGAACAGGGACCTGATGTCTGTTTGGTGACTGGTTGATTAAAGATGGGTTATTTAACAATGGAAACCAGGGCAGTTTTGTAAACATAGAAAGAGAATGTGATAGTGCATTCCACATTATATGGTTTCAAGTGTCTGACCATCTAGTGAAGGATCTAGTTGTTTTGTATGCATGAGAGGTTTAGAAGAGAGCTTGAGTGGGGTTTTGACAGACAGAGAGTGGAAGAAGTCCCGTGCAGCAGACACACTCATGGAAAGGAAACTCCTGGAAAAATGCTGGGATCTTTGGGAAAAGGCCAAGCAAACCGCTGTGTTTATGTTCTGTAGGGACCGAGTACAGACAGATCTGAGATCTAGGGTCACGGGAGAGTGAGGCAAATAAAGCGACTCATACTGTGTTTCATTGACTATGTCTTAAGTTGATAGTTGCTGCAGTGATTTTCCATGTAGGTCAACAGAAAAAGAAAAAACAAGCCTGAAAACAGTTCTGCATCTGGAGTTACTTATGCCTTCGTTCATTTCATTTGTTTTGCCTTTTTCTTCTCTTACTCTGTTTAAAACTTTAAAACAGGCTTTTAGAAAACTGATCTACATTTCAGCCACAGAACTGCAAATATGAACTAGTACCTTCTTGTATAATCTTATGAGCTTAATGATTTAAACATTTAATACAGGAATATGAAACGATGGAAAAATGGAATGACACTTTTAACTTTTAACTGTTGAGATGAGCAGAGGCCTTCTGTTTTAGCATCATCAGTGGTGTTTGAATTCATGACAGCACTGACAAAGTACAACTCTCTCACACCTTCAGCACTTAAACATATACCCTATAGAAGAGCTTTACTAGCATTGAACTTCACTGTAGGAACCAGGCACTTCTAACTGTACTCTTCTTCTATGCTGCTGTTATATCCAAAATGATTGACTTGGTCTCATGAGATCAGTGCTTGAATTCTATCATTTGAATGAGTCTATATTTTAGAAATATGGGCCTTGGAAAAGGTTAAATGAATTTATTGTGCTTTGGAGGTAGTTCCTGTGTGGACAACAAACCGCATTTCACTCTGCACATTGCAATCTTACTGTTGTGAGATGAAACAGTCAACACACACTCTTTTCATAGATTTTGCTGGCAATGAGACACTTGCTTGGTATTTCTCCTGCTCTTTTTCTAGCAAGAAATCACTCTCACAAAATAAAGGCTTAAAGTGAAGATCAGCTTGTGCAAAGAAATAAGTCGCCTGACGGTTATCTCCCAAGTGCTATCCATTTCCATTACGGTCGAGTAAGTCTGAGAAGTGAGTCAGTGGGCTAAACAACACTTTTAATTGTCTTTTGAATGTTTTGGATGAATGTACTTTGGTCGTCGATCAAAAATAGCCTTTATATTTTGTTTAGCTTTATTTTGTATCCTTCAGGATGGGTGTGTATTCATTTTTGCAACACATGTTTTCATCTACTTTAATTAGAAACTACTTAATTTTATCATGCTTTCTTTTGTAACTGATCATTCATCGACTTGCTGGAAAATTAGCAATCTCCAAATAACCCTATTGTGTCCTTTGAAGTAATAGAATAACCGCTGAATTTTAAGTTCAGCAATTTAGATATATATATATAGTTTTAGCATGTTAATGGACATGACGAATGTTTAATATACTATATAGATACTTACTGCAGAGCAAGTAAATATTGCTAATAGATACACAGATATGCTGTTATAATCATGTATGAATGCTGTTGTTGGGGTTTTCATGCTAAAAAGCATACATAAATTGATATTGGATCTAGACAGGTGGAAGCTGGGGGAGGCGGAGGGTTTCAGAGGAGCTCTGATGTCCCACTTAAAAGGGAACACTGAACCAGGATATTTAAATGTTGAGCAAACAATATTACCTGCTGCAGTATAAGTGGAGGAAAATCAGCATGTGGCCTGGGGAAAATAATGTGTTAATTTGGATTTGTTTAACTCCTAAATCTCAATTTTCCCCTATTTCTTGTGGCTAGCCTTTATATTATGGCTCCACAAAACACAACCTATTTTCCACACATACACTATGATCGACCACCATCAGCCGCATGCTTAGGACACCCAACCATTGTGGGTGTCTGTCTGGCTGCTGCTTTGATCCTTGATCCTACTCAGTAAACTACGGTATGTTGTAAGTGCACACAGTGATATACGTGTGAAAATGAATGTGTTGGATAAGTAAAAATGTGAACACAGCTTTCCTGCAGACAGAGAGATTAGACAGAGTGATGGCAGACAGTGAAACTTGTGTGCTGTGTGTTTAGGCCATGCCGTGCTGAAAGAAATGCATGAGTCTGACTGTGACAGTGTGGTGTTGACAATCAAAATGAACATGGGTTGACATGAAAAAGTAGCAATTTCACCAATAAAAAGCAAAAAAGTGAAGTCTGCTATTATCCCACTCACGCACATCGCTCTTGGGACTTTGTTTTCAGTTTGCACTTTCCGTCTTCCCTTGACTATCACGGCTGTTGTAAAACAAAGAAAACCTAAAACACGGTTCATGCATGAAAAGCAGGAAGAACAGAACAGATGTCTTAAGCTACAGATATGATTCCCCTAAAACATTGCTGAAAAATTTAGTTACTATGGCTCTCTGAAATGCTTGATTCTGATTGGTCAGTCGCGAAGGTTAAATCTCTCATATCACACCTGACGTTCTCTCTCGTTTCATACAAACACAACTAGTACCTTCTTGTATCTCACTTAGGGACTGTATTTGAAAATGAAATCAGAGGTCTTCAGTATAATAGTACTGTAATAAGTGACACAATAATCACTTGCATGTGATCAGCTCCTTGTCCAAACGCCACTCAATGGATGCAAAAGATATCAGACAATTCCTGTTTCTCTTTTCTCACCAAAAATGTATTGCTGTGCTATGGCAAAACCGTTGAAGATATTAAAAATTATTTTGTAATTTAGCATCTTCACTGTCTTTGCATAATGTTGAATTATGAATGACGTATTTTAAAGTTAACTATATGCACTTTTAACAAAAATGGTGGACTTCCTGTAGTGCGGAGCTAATGAATGTCAGGGTAAATTATTTAAGGTATTACCTAAATTTGACACCTGTTTGTGCATTGTACTATGAAACACTGTCAATAAATTTTGAAACATAAAAGGTGGAACTACAACCTACTACCTTAAAGTGGCGATGAAAATTAAAACCTAAATACATTTGCCAGAAGTAAAAAGCCAAACATAGACTATAAACAAACTATTAAACTTTTAACAACCAGGGGTGTGCGATAAATATGGCCTACTATAATATCATAATTGTTGTGTAAACAATATGGGATTTGACATTATCGAGTATATCGCAAAAACCCAAATAAAAATAACACACCCGGAGATTGAACGCATACACTGAGATGTAGGTTAGACTTCTGTGCGAGTAATTTAGTGAAAGTGAAAGCGAAAGTTAAAAAACATTTAGAATTCCCCCAAAATTCAAGATAAGGGGGCAGAAATTCTCTTAAATGACTTTTAAGTTTTTTTTTTCTCCGAATATCAGCATGATTACAAATGTAATATTGATTTAATAAAACAATCCAATAAACAAGAAGTTAATATTAATTGACTTGCATTTTAGACATAAGTTCCTGTTTAAACTCTATTTTCTTTTTTTTCTTTTTTTTTTTTAACAAAGATAGTTTCAAACAAAGCCAGAGCAGAACTGTTTTGCATCTCTGAGCTACACATGGCAGTGTTTGGTTACTGAATCAATCAGCCATTTAAACAAATCGGTTTGAATGAATGATTCAATGACTCATTCATGCAGTGATTTGCCGCGCCGCCTACTGGCGATTTAGGTTAATATTTAAAGCATTTTTCCCCTTTTTTCCCCTCAAAAATCATTTGAAATAACACTATTGAACATTTTGTTTTTAAAAACATCAAATCATTATTTATGCATTAAGCAGTCTCTGTAAATGCATCTAAATTCCACTTCAGAAAAGATAAATGCCCATTAAAAGGTTAAAATCCCTGTAATAGGTAAAAAGCCTGTAATAGGTGTTAATCATTTTTAATTAAAGCTTTGTGAGTCAGATATCCTAAACCTGCCAAAAATACCAGCACCATAACTCGCTCAGCAAAATATTGTCTGATTATTGTTATTGAAAACATTCCAAAAAATATAGAAATATAATTTTTTGTAATTATCGCACACCCCTGCTAACGACTGCGTCTTTATTTAAGAGACATGTTCACTGAAATTTTGAGTTAGAATCATTTTTAAGAGCACGATGAGGCTCGTAAAGCAACTAGTTAGTAGTTTAGACGCTTGTTAACAACTGCTTTTTCAAGACAAATAAAAGCTTTAAAAACACAAGGACAGACCTTATGTCAGGCATTTAACCAAAAACCCATTCTAAAAAAACACTGGTTTTTTTGGGAGGAGGATGGTGGTGGTGGTATGATGATTGTTTTTTGTGTTTTTTGTGTGAAGAGTATTATCTGTGTATCTCTATTGGCCTGGCCAATATACATTATCAGTAGTAGTAACTACTCTACACACTAAGATACAGAAAGCTTTCATTACACTGATTGTAATAAGAGTATTACAACTACTTCTATCTACTCGCTGATATATATATATATAAAAAAATAATTAATTAATTTACATAGACTCATGACACATGACAGTGTAAAGTGAGCCAAAATGCAGATATGTTACATGCAATTTTCATGTAAGTGATTTATATATGAAAAGCTTTGTGTGTGTGTGTGTGTGTGTGAGAGAGAGTTTATGTCTATCATTGTCGCTCTCCATCTGTCTTCGCTGCTGAAGTCACATGTCTCTGCAGGTCTACTTCCCCCCGACCACGTGCTCCATCTGACAGGTTTCACTTGCTCTCAGGAAAGTTCTGCTTTCTCTCGCTGAAGTCAAACTTTCGGTGGCCTCCGCATTTCAGTGTGTGTGTGCGAACCCATGCATAATTATGAGTTATAGGAGTAAAATCACTTTTCGGAAGAAGATAAAAAAGCAGACGGGTGCGGGCAGACTGCAATCGAGTGAGCTGTGTATGTATTTCATCTTTCTGAATCTAACATTTCAGCTCTGCTTTGTGTTTGTGCTCCCATTAGTCATTGACTGTTTGTTTAACTTACTTTAACATCAGTGCTGATCTGATGCTCTTCTACAGATAAGAACTGTGACTGTTGATTTCTGTTTGCTTTTGAAAAACGTCTGCCCTGAGGCAGTTCCCTTTATTTCTTTTTATAAAGCATGTGAATGCTGTTGGTTCTTTTAGTCAGTGTTTGAACTGAACTCAGGATAATCGATGAATCCCTTACTATATGAGCCTTGTGTTGGCAAGTGTTGATTGTTTCTCTAGCATACATGCCGCTGACTGATGGACAATAATATTTGTTGCCATAGAGAAAGACTTTCCTCTGTTATGTTCCTTATAGTGATTGTTCCTCGTTCTCCGAAACCTGACTGTAACATAATGATGTCTTGATGACGATGAGATTATGAGATTATTTTTGTAGACATCGTTCCTAAGCAACCCACTAGCCACTTCATCCTAAGGGTGTGCACACGAATCCGACTAATTTGCTAAATTACTTTATCTCAGTTATTATGTACTCTGATATTAGTTTTTCGCAATCTAAACATACTGCAAGATCTAAATATAGCTATGAGTTGCAATTTAACTGAACTTTATTAATTCCAGTGGAGTTAATACTTGTAATTATCAGTTTAAATGTTATCATAAATTTCATATAATGATATACTGAAATAAAATTTCTCATGAATATTGAAAAAAAAAAGGTTTTGCTGTTTGAAATTTCAAAGAATTTGGTAACATTGTAACATTCAAAACTTTGACATTTTTGCACATGCATTCATTTATTAATGAGAAGTTACTAATCAGATATAATATGTACATTAATTTTTAAATATAAATAATGTATTTATGACTGTTTTATAAGCTCACGTTTCACCGGGTCAAAACTGACCCAGGAATGCAAAGGTGCATATATTTTTTCCCCTTTTGTAAATGCGATAGGCAGATCAAAAACTAATGTAAAAATAAATATTTTGTTACAATTCAGTCAAAATATTTAGGTTAGTTATTAATTAGGGGATTAGTGATTTCTGCCATATCAACTGAATGACTAAACAAATTAAAATTATTTTTATTTAGTTAGTTAGTTAGTTAGTTAGTACACTTCTATACTTGGTCCTAGGACATGTTTTTAAAATTTAAGGTTTTATACATAATTCAAAGTGCTGAAAATATTATAGAAGGGATAACTAAAAGCTGAAAGGTTTATGATGCACAGCTTGAGATTAATGCACTTGTGTCAGACTGCATTGTGACTTGTCATGTTGTTCGATTTCTCTTGTTTAAAGCTGATTTAGTAGCTGGAGGCGCTGATATTAGTGTGAGCCCTGCGACGCATGAAGCTGTTGTCAGTGTCTGATGTGTGTATTCTGGGTTTATTTTGGGGAAATGATAATGTCTTAGCGCTCAATCATGTTTCCTCCACATGCTATGCTCCGTTCTTTCTGCTGTTCAGTGGGAACATTTGGAATCAATTCATAGCAGATTTATTTGCTTTCATCAATGAGAATGGCAGCACCAGTCTGTAGGCCCTGCAGGGTTCGTGTGCTGACCCACTGTTGTGTGTGTGCACTGTGGATGGGTTAAATGCCCAGAGCACCAATTCAGAGTATGGGTTACCATACTTGACAAATGTCACGACTTTCACTTACATGCTTCAGGTAAACAAGGAGCACACCACATATAACAGACAGAGGACAGTGCACACACAAATATACATGTAAACTTAATGACTGTACCATGTACAGAAGCCCTATTATTAGTATTATTTCTTGTTTTTTTTTGTGATCACAACTTTTTTTAACAAAAGTTGCTCATTATCACAACTTAATTTTCTCATGATCTCGACATAAACGGAAGCTGTTTTCAGTCCAACCTATTATCCATAAGCAAAACTAACTGTAAACTAAGCAAATAAAAGAATAAAATACACAAATATCTGTTTCTGATCAAACAAAGCAGTTATGATGTCATCAAATCACGAGGAGGTTTGGATCAGAAGCTTAATACATGTAATGGTCAAATAGCCTATCCTACATGACGCAAACAAAAGATGGTATATCATTTTATTCAAACATTTGAGGAGTCACTTTAAGTTTCTGACCTTTCTCAGAAGCTGTAGGCCATCTTTTTTACAGATGCTCTATAAAGAGCATATTGACCAACTGCATGACAACCTGTTACTTCCATATACATTTCTGTTGAAGCCATCAATCTGTGTTATTTGATCTTTTTTTTTTGGATTTAAATGCATTTTTACGTTACATTTAGCGGACACTTTTATCCAAAGCGACTTATAGTGCATTCAGGCCATACACATTTATTATTATTTTTTACCAGTATGGTTGTTTTTCCCTGGGAATTGAAACCATGACCTTTTGCGCTGCTACTAATGCAATGCTCTAGCACTGAGCCACAGGAACACCTGTGAGTTTTAACAGTGTGATTCCTGGTGAAGACCAGAGAAATATTGAGGTGTGTTTTGTATAAAATGAATAGGTTCGTCTCAAACATCATTTCATCTTTTTCAGTTCCTTCTGTTTATGCACACCCGGTCAGAGGCAGAGTCAAAGTTCTCTGTCTGCTTCAATTAGTTTTCTGATATTTTCCACATATAGCACCAGACAGGTGTCGTAGTATCGGCTCACAGAGAACCTTTTGAAATGCGTGCTCTTTTTTCATGTCCACATTCCCAACCCTGCACCGCTGGGTTACTGATTATAAACTATTATCAACCCAAATTAAGTCAAATCAACCCAGCTTCCTCACCCACAGTGTTTGGGTTGAAAAAAGTAACCCAGCATTTTTTAGAGCGTAACGTACAGTTTTTACAAAAATATCATTCGACTGCTCCAGGAGTGTAAAATTTTTGAAACAGTCAGCATTTCAGATGCTGCTTATCACTCACACTAACCAACGATGACAGAACATAGAGGAGACTTTGTTTGTCCATCAGGAATTGATTGGATCATTGTTTTCTTGATTGCTGTCGTAATTACTGCAATAATTTCACGTGAGTGACAGGTTGCTTTAGAGGAGAGGTGGTAACTCTGACTGCTTTATTGCCTATCCTCATACATCAGAGAAGTGGCATGAGATAATGATTTGATTAAAGATTTGGAGGGCACACTTTTGAAACAGTTGGGAGTTTACGTCTGCCATATTGAGCCTTACAGTTTCTTCCATTGGTTATTTATATGGTGAGTCTTTTGTAATTCTGGCTCATTGATCATCAGGCTTTGTGTTTCATTATGTTTGGGATTAAAGTGGCTACACTTTTGAGTCTGATGATCTTATTTATTTTTTACCACAAAGGACAAAAAAAAAAACAGTTTTGATCATTCATAATGTTGGCAACAGGGTTGAATAGCTTCAGTGTTCGAGCTTGACCAAACGGTGTGGGTGAGAAGTGATTGCAAGTGACCAGAAGTGAAATCACAAAACACAGTTTCCTTCCAAAACTCTTTATTTGAATGTCACAGCACTTTTTCAATGTCTCCTTTGTCTCAAAACCAGTTTCAGGTCTTGGATTCCCATGTAATGAGCTGATGCGTTGAATCGGGTGTGTTTGATTAAAGAGACATGCAAAATGTGCAGTGATGGGGCTCCAGGAGCAGGGTTAAATACCACTGCTTTAAATCACCATAGTGACAAATCAAAATCCAGATTTGTAATATACTTGCATTTGTTTTTAAAGAAAACAATAAAATATCACATTAATGGAAGTATTCAGAACCTTTGCTTTGACACTTGAAATGTTGTTCTATTCCTATAGACCATGAGTGTCTAATCCTGCTCCAAGAGGGCCAACATCCTGCAGATTTTAGCTCCAACAAAGTTGCCTGAAAGTTTCTAGTAATCTTGAAGACCTTTGGTTTTCATTCAGGTGTGTTTAATTAGGGTTGGAGCTAAACTCTGCTGAACAGCGATCCTCCAGGAACAGGTTTGGACACCCATGCAATAGACAGTCTATGAGATGCTTCTACACTTTTTTTAAAGATTATTTTATTTTATTGTTTTATTTAAACTTATTTATATTGCCTTTCTTGGATTTATATAGAAAGAGTCAGTAGAGATGTGACATGAAATGGCAGGGGAGAATGTTGAGGATGGGAAACAGGAAAGGACCTCGTCAGCCAGGAATCGAGTTTAGGACACCCGCAAACATAGACCAGAGTCTTCAACCCTGCTTCTGGAGACCCACAGTCCTGACCAGATAATCAAGGTCTTCAGGATCACTAGAAAAATCCACATACAGGTGCACTGAATCAGGTTTTAAAATAAAGGAGCAGGATAGAAGACCTAGGGGTTACTACACTTTTGATTAGCACTTGGCAAATTCAGTCGATTGAACATTATATGTTTTTTAGGAATTGATATCTTTTTAGGAATTTCAGGAATAGCTTAAGATTCATATAACTAGCAAAAATCCAAGCCATAAGATCGAAATAACTGCCAGCAGATCTCAGACACAAGATTTGTGTCGAGACCCAGACGTGAGAAGAACTACAAACAAATTCTGCTACATTGAGACTTCCCAATGGAACTGTGGAATTTTGAAGAGTTCTGGAACAACCAGGACTATTCCTAGATCTAGCTGAGGAACTAGGGAAGCAAGATTCTCAAGTTTGATGAACCTTAAAGGGGACATAACACACACATTTTCAACCAATCTCATGTTAATCTGAGTACCTGTATAGTAGTAGTACTGCATCACTTCATATCTCAGAAGAGTATTTAGTTTTATCAGATTTATAAAAGAAAGATACAGCTTTACGATTCTTTCCAAAATCAGCCGAGCTCCTGGAGGCGTGCCATGGGCAGAGCTAAAGAGTCCCGAGCACTTATGCACAGATTGGAGATTATGGAGGTGTGCTGTGGGCGGTGGTAAAGAGTTGCAAGCATTCGAGCTTATGGATGTGTGTTGTTTGTGGTTGTGAAGAGTTTATTTTTCAGTATCAAACGATCTGCAAATCCAGCGTCGAACTGGGCCTTTTTTATAAAACAATTCTTCACTGAAATGACGGAACAAACACACATGTGCAAAAAATTTGACTTACTATCCAGAAAAACAAACTGCATCCACTGCCGACGAATTCTGTAACCCAATGAAGCACGTTGGTGGGCTTCTTCCAGGAGAAGTGCCCAAACAAGGAATTCCGCTCTTCATGAAATCATCAAGAACCATGCTTGAAAAAAACTTTCAGAATCTTCGAACCTGGAAGGAGTTTATTTGGGACAGAAATACTCCGTCATACATCCCAGTCATACGCAGTTTTTTTTTAAACTCTGGCCATTTTTAACATGAGAAACCAACTTTTTAACAGTGTTAATAACTCCGAATGCATGAAATAGCATTAGAAATCCTTGATGCAAAATTTCACAGTTTACATGGTGGTTTGAATATAATGTTGTGTGTAGCAGTGTGTGGACACAACCACCCTACAATGATAAAAATCAATTCACACTTCTTTTTTTTAATCCCCCCCCAAAAACACTAAACAGTCTCAACTATCAAATTCCGTTTGATTTTCTCAGCAGTTATGACATCATACTGCACAAGCCCCGTTCCCATGACTGCTGGACTGACAGACGGTCCTGTAATAGCATATTTCCATGCTACCAAGCACACAAAAAAGATTGGGGAAAGGACAGCGGTAGCTCATAATCATTTAAAAAAGCCATGCACTGAAATGGCTGGCTTGTGAACAGAGCTGTTTTTGACAAGGTTTTACACGACCATTGGGGAATTTAAGTATTTTGCAAACATTTCATGAAGACTCATACCAACTTGTGGAAAATGGGTATCTAATATCCCTTTAATTGCAAGCGTCATGTTTGAAGGACATCAAGCACTGCTCATCCCCTGCGCAATAGCATTCTGCAGTGTGGTGGTGGTTTTCAGAGGCTGGGATTGGGGAACTGGTCAGGGTAGAAGGAAAGCTGAATGCAGCATAGATATCCTTAATGAAAACATGATCCAGAATGCTCAGAACCTCAGACTGGGCAGAAGGTTCACCTTCCAACAGGTCAACAGTTAAGTCAACCCAAGAGTGTCTTAGGGTCGACTCTGTATATGTCCTTGAGTGGCCCAGACAGAGACCAGACTCGAACCCAATCAAGCATCTCTGAAAGAGACCTAAAAAATGGCTGTGCTTGTTCAACCTGACAGAGCAGAGAAGCGGATCTGATGCACGCAAGCATGACTCCTGCAAAATACCCCAATCAGTGTGTGTCATCTGCGTATCAAACAGAATACCCTTTATGAAACACACAAAACCTTACAGTCCAGTTTATTTCACAAAGTTTTATCTGTTTACAGGTTAATTTTTTTTTTTCGCTGATATTCAGAGAAATCTGGGAAGAGCGTCACTCAAGTCCTTTTATATAGTTCAATCTATTGGACCAGTTTTGCAGAGAGTTGAATCCCAAAACACTTATGAACGTTGTGAGCGGCTGATTCAGATTTGGCTCGAGAAATCCACCTGATGTGAAGGATGTTTTTCTATGCGTATAGCTTTATACTGAAGTGGATTTGAATCCACTTAAAGGTTCACCATCAAAAGGTTTATGAAGTGTAACTGCGTTAGAGTGGAGACCTCTCCCTATAATATTTTTTTTTCATCTGTATTTTTTATAATTATGTATTTTTATCCATTGGTTGCATTGTTGTCAGTGCGATAGTCTGAAGCAAAGGGACCAATACATGTGTTGCCAGTTACCTTATCAATTTACGCTCTATCATCAAAAGATGATGCAAGAGCATACCAGGATTATTTAAGCAGTTTTAACACTTAATACAACTGGAAAGTCTGATGGTTTAAATGCCCGAGTGTATTTGTCGGAAAAGTGCTAATGCTTTTAGAATCTGATGTTGTTGGTGTTTGATACAGTTTTCTTTGTGTCTCACAGCAGGAGAAGACCCAAAGTGATCGACCCTCTGGACTATGAGGCTGTGATTTAAGAGCTTGAAACCTGAGTTCAGAGAAGATCCTCTGTCAAGATCGTATCCTGCATAAGCCCAACCTCGAACTTCACTGATGAGTGCTGTCTTTTACCTACTTTTGTGTGTTGTTTATTTGCCTTTTGCGTATCTGGTGGTGTTTACAATCACAATATTACAAGCCCACTGATTATGTGGGGTTGTTGCTCATTTTACACAAATAGAATCCTAAAAGTGTCTTATTTCTATAGGTGTGGCAATTTATATAAGTCTAAGTAGGTGTTAATGACTGTGTTGAATGCTTGCGTAGGTGTTTTTGAAGCCTTCGCCCTGGTACGCAGCACAGAAAAGAGCCGAGGCCTTTCCGACCACATCCTGCTTTCACAGCATTAGATTCAGGCCCCACTTTTGCATGCCACCAATATAAACACAGATTGCGTGACTTTACTGAGTGAGCAACATCACACACCATATAACACTTAGTATTGACTATGATGTGCTGGTTCATGATGAAAATGGAGAGATTAAACTAGAAAGGCAGCGACAGCTGTGGCCAACATATCCAAATCGTCAAGCAAGCTGAGGTAATCCAGAGAATCCGCAAGTAGGACCGCACTGGTCCTAGTGAATACTCAAACCCAACACACACACACCACACCACACACAGACCAGGCTACATTAATTCCAGTATGCAGCATATCACGAGCCCTATGTCAGCATGCGGGTGATTGGAGACCTCTACTGGTCGAGGCTGGACAGTGGTTAATATTATATTTTGCTGTGGATATTCACAACAGCAATTATATCTTTTTGAGAGTGAACGGAATGTGGTTCACTAAGACAAGTTCATATTTGGAAATTACTGCGTCATTTTTTTGTTCCAAAATAACAAGCACAATGTGGTTTGTGGGAAGCTACTCCTTCCAGTTTTGAGCACAGGTAGGCATTGAGTTTTTACACTTTATTTGATATGAGCAATTTTCCAGATGGTGCAGTTTGCTTTCCTCGAAAAACAAACCCCCTGCAGCTTAAAGTGACAGTTCACCCAAAAAGGATTGCTTTATTATGAGGAAAACGATTTAGTGAGTCTTTTGATGTGCCTAATCAAACTAGAGGCAAACGTTATGTTCGCTATTGTATCACTAAAACATGGGTTCAAATATTAACACAAAACAAAAAGGGCACAGGGTACAACGTCTCAATTTATTAGAAAAAGAGCGATTTAGGACACTAGTTACATACACTTTCTCGCTGCAGTAGTGTCCTCTCCATAATTAGATCATCTCTGATTAAACTTCCGGGTGAAAATGGACCTCACTCTGGCTCTGGCAAAGCAATGGAACGAATAAAGGAAAATACTGGATGAATAAAAACAAAGAATAATGAATCTAATGTCTCATACTAGAGAGAGGTGTGAAATGCGTGCAGAGTGAGAACACATTAGTATGAGATACAAAATCATATACAAAGTGCAGATGGAAGTGGGAAAGTCGGGTGGGTGTTTATACTGACCAAGGTGCCAACTTAAAGAACACAGATGGCAGGATCAGTACCATAACGATCAGCGCAATCTGCCAAGAGCAGAGCATATTAGCGAAGAGCTGATAGTCAGGGGTGCGTGTAATCTTCTAACAACACGCCTCAAAATGGGTTAAAACGTGCTTTTTTGGGGCGCTAGTAATGGTGCAAATGCTGGACTACTTGCAAACCTATGGTAAATTCACCAAACATGAGTTTTAATTACATGCGGCTCCTCTCCTAAATGTTTGTCCTGAAAGGGAAGCTCCTACAAATCCATACAAGTATGCATGTGAGGTAGGCCTGCAAAAATAAGTAGGTCTATGTATGCCTTTCAATCGCTACTTTTTATTTCTTTAGGTAACTTGACAACGGTGAATTAGGTGAAATTTGAACACTGCATTGCCCAAGGTTTATTTAACTAACCCCTGGAAAACATTATGTTTTTTTTAAAAGCTTCTCATTGGTGAACAACCTGGTGTGCAGCAATGGTGCAAGAAAACTAAATCATCTGAGAGCAACGTCCATGAGCAGTGCTTACTGAGAGATTTTAACTGCGCTGGCATCAGATAGGAAAAATGTTGAAGGTTTACGTCTCCATCTGGAAACTTAGTAAAGTTCAAGTAAAGTCAAACGGAGTAACGTTTCTGCATATTTTTATATCCGTTTATTAAGTTCTGACAAATTTCTAAGTAGCTTTGCTCACGCTTTTTTTTAAAGTCCAGTTCTCGCTATTAACAAACCATTAACTCAATAAACCCTTTTTTGCTGCTTTTAATAGTTAGTAAGGTGTTTTTTAAGTTTAGGTATTGGTAGAATTTGGATGTAGAATATTCTCATGCAGAATATGTGCTTTATAAGCACTATGAAAAGCCAAATTTTTAATAAAAGGCATGCTAATAGCAACTAGTTCCTAGTGAGAACTGTCCCTATACTAAAGTGTTATCGTAGCTTTTTTTCATTGAACTCTTACTCGTGTGCGGTGAAAATTATGCATAGTGTCTATAGGTGAAAAACATCAGTAATGGGTTTCTTCCAGGATCTCAGCCCTTTGACTGCTGTATGTCACGCTCAAAGGACTGCTTACTGGACTATTAGAGTTATTTGAGTTCAGATCACACTCCCCATATGAAGAAGCACAAAACATTAAAAGTATTCCAAAATGCCACCTAGTATGCAGTCCACTCTCATATTTGGCCCGTTCCTATCGACTTCTCCTTCAGCTGCATGTCAGATCAGAACATATTATTTTACCCTGCTTCCTGGGTCAAGAAAAAGTTAGTATTTCCTCATTTCTAACCACAAAACCTTCTCTGGCTAATCTGCTGTATAAGGATGCTTTGCGCACATACGTAACTGCATTCAGTAAACCAACGCGAAATGCAGGTTAAGTCTGTTTACAATGACGCATCTCATGGTATATGGCCACAACGCTAGCTGTGTTGACTTGTTTACAAGTCCTGTACATCACCCTTGAAGCAACTACTGATATCCCACAACAAGTGTGTAAACAGAATTCATGACATCTTCGTCACACATATTACCACTGGCTTTGCGTTCACCACTGACGATTTCACCAACTCATTAGTCCCTCAGGGTTTGCTACACCTGGTATGTTGCGCACCTTGTAGGACTCCTGTGGGTGTTAATGTTCTTATTGTAGTGTGTCCCGTATCTCGTTCTCACCTGTGAGAGAGAGTGAGGAACGCTGGACAAAAGTCCCACTGTTGCCAGAGGGGCATCCGACGAGACACTAAAATGATTAAACACAAGTGTGCGATTGTCTGAGTCATTGGCAGACTAAGCAGGTGAGTGCCGCAGGTGACAGCCGTGTGGCTTTGCTTCGTATCTCTAGATAAAAGTCAGAAAAACAGCAAGACGTCAGCTAGGCCTGTTACTGTGCCTGCTTCCTACTAATTAAGGTTCACTGAAAACAACATACAAGTTTGTAATTTAGAATGCTGTAGGGCCTCCTTTGCATCAGTCCCATCTTGCAGAACAGTTGCCATGTGACTACATTATGACTGGAGGAGGAAAGTTTCCTGACACAGCTCCTCCAAAACACCCCAAAGGTGCCGTATAGTCAATCAAGTCAGATCACCTTCACACTCTGCTCTTACTGATGCAAAAATCAGTGAATGTTTGGCCTGAATTTGTGACCCTGGACAACAAAACCCAGTCGCCATAAGGGTCAATTTTTTTTGAACATTAAGATTTTATATGGCATCTGAAAAAAGCTGAATACACAACCTTTTCCATAGATGTATTGTTTGTTTAGGATCTGACAATATTCGGGCCGAGATCCAAACTATTTGAACAAATCTGGCAATCTGAGGGCGGCAAACAAAAATCTAAATATTGAGAAAACTTCACCTCTTTAAAAGTTGTCAAAACTGAAGTTCTTATCAATGCATCTTCTGCAAACACAACATTTAGTTTTGATATTATTTACGGCTACACTGAAATTTATTACAAATATCTTGCATGTAACATGATCTTACATATAATCCTATGTTTTTGGCATAAAAGAAAATCAACTATTTTGCACCCTACAATATTTTTTTGGCTATTGCTACACATATACCCCAGCGACCTTAAGACTGGTTTGGGTCGGTCCAGGGTCCCATATGTAGATGGGAAACCGTCCAACACTCTGGTGGCCAGTCGCTTCAGTATAATTGTGTCCTACCCCTGTATTTTTAGGGCTGAATAGATAGTATATTTAATGACTTTTATAGGCTATTGAAGTCAAATTTCTTCTGTGCACAAATCCTTGATATTTCTAGGTTGTCCATGACTGTGGGAAATGCCAGAAACCATAAAAGAATCAAAATACTACCAAATCTAAAATGACACCTTATAGCAATTTCCTCTGAACCTGACCAAAATGTATTTTTTAAATACTGCACTGACTAAGTTCCTGTGGCTTCAGTAGTGTAACAGCGTGGTGTCAGCAGCTCAATTCCCAGGGAACACACATTACATACTGCATAAAAAAAAATAATAAAAAAAAAAAAACAATGTATGGCCTGCTGCACTGTAAGGTCGATTTGGATAAAGTGTCTGCTAAATGCTAAATGTAAATGTTCACCTGACTCGATGTCTACATGTAGTCTCACACAAGACCTAATAACAGCTGAAGTTAACAAAAAGTGCACCTAGTTTATTACTGTTTCATTACGAGCATAAACTTGTTTTATGGTTTGGTTCACATCAGTCTACACTCCTTACTATATAATGACAATCAAAAAAAAAAACTGATTTATTATAACTTTGGAAAAGAAATTTTAAAAAAGAAATATCACATTACCATAAACCTATCTCGTTACCATTATTTTTTTTTTTTTTTCTTTACCACAGTCACTTTAGTTTTGTTGAAATCGAAACATCAGTCTACTTACACTAGTCTCCTTACTAACACCTGTGTTCATTTTTAGTGTTATCTCCTGACTTAATGTCCCGTTTATTGGAACCACCAAAACTTTCACGCACGTTTGAGCTTTAATAAGCTTACAGGAGTGGCTTCTGAACAGCTTGTTTTTCAACGAGAACTTGAGCAAAGTACTAACCCTGTGTAGAGTAGAACATCTGAGGTGCATTTGTGTGATGATGTGCTTTATGTTCATGGTTTGCACAAAACGACCGTGATCTGTCTAGAATAATGTTCAGCAGCATTATGCTCTTATAGTAGGATAAAACTTCCTGCCTGTCTTTTTCTTTATTCTTCTTCTCTATAGGCCTGTCAATATTATAACTCCACAGCTTCATGTGATGCCAGTACAAATATGAGGAGTAAGGCAGGGGACTAACCGCACGCTGCCCAGGTACACTCCATTCACTTCTGTGTCAATGAACAAAAAAAGGATTTTACATATGAGTATTTTAATGAACACAAAAAAAAATCTCAATTTATAAAGACAAAGAGTTTGGCTCGTTAGTTTGGTTTTTATGAGGCTTGGACTAGGATTGGACGAGACCATGGCAATGGTTATGTTTAAATCGGCTGTCTCTCTTGTCTCTGATCCTTTGTGAATGTCCTTTCAGAAGCCTGTTTTTTCAGGTAAAGTTATTTATTACTTGAGCGGTCTCGCTGTTTTATACAGTCTATTAATTGTGCAAAATACACTCAGACCCTTACTCAAAATCAGACGTTTGAGAATCAACTTAAAATAAATGAGCACATTTCCTACTAATATCAATTATTTGTGTCATAGTTTAAAATAATTTAGGAGATTTTACATGATTCCATTCAGGACGATTCCATAAGTGTGGAAGTGAAGAGCGTTTGTTCGTTCCGCTGCGTTTCGCTTCGCTATCGCAAGTGAATGGCAGAGAGTGATTCTTTTCTCTTCTACCAACAATTCTTCTTCCACCCGAATAAGGACGCCTGTGTAAATCAGAGAAGTTGCCCTCGTCACTCCTTTGAGATCCGACCCATGAAGTACGGTGGACAGAGATGAGGTCAGTACAGGTAAATCACAGCTGAATTTACCAGACGGTTTTCATTACAAATTAGTAAAATGTGGGCAAGTTAACAGCGTGGTTAATATTTACCAAATGCACTTTGTAAGAACCCTCTCCTCACTAGCTTTACAAGCTCCTTTTTTTATTTTTTACTTTTGTAGGACACACCTCTCTGTCATCGTCCGAAATCAAAGGAGGAGCAGGTAGTGCAGGTGCAGGGGAGGAGTCGGGGGTTGTTAGTCCGGCTGGGCTCTATTATAAGGGAAATTTAACAGCACTGTGCAACAACAATCATCACCGTCCCGGGTAAAGAGTGCATGTCTTCCTCCACACCATTCACAGATTCGATATCTGCATTTAACAGATGCCACTGTGAGGCGCGGCCATTATTAAACTTCTCAACACATTCTTCATACAGTGTGGCTAAAATGTGTGGTCATTTTGTGTGTATGCCAGAGGAAGAAAATACTGGATGTGGTTCATTAGCAGTACAAGAAAAAGTTCACTCAAAAATGAAAATTTGCCTGAAAATGAATCAGGATGAGTTTGTTTCTTCTGCAGCAGAGTTTGTAGAAATGTAGCACTTGCATCAGTGTCCCTAGCAATGGATGCCCTGCAGGGAATGGGTTGCCGTCAGAAATAGTGAGAGTCCAAAAACAACTGATAAAAAACATCACAAGTAATCCACAGCACTCCAGCGTCCATCCACGATGAACATCTGGAGAAGACAAAAGAGTAAATACACAATTCCCGCACTTGAGATGGTTGTAATCGTATCAAACCATTGCTTTTGGCTAAATAAGTAGACCACCTAAGTGAAAAAAGTCATCTGTTTCTGAATCAGGAGAGAAATCGTGCACAGATAAAGTACCGTTTACAAACCAAAACAGCTCTAACACATATCTGTGGTTGTGTGAGATGACAAACAGGCTGATGGACTCTTTTCACTGCATTATTTCGGGATTTTGTACTCGTATTTTAGAGCACTAAAGCAACAAGATATCTAGAACGTTAGAAACATCGTAATCTTGCGGATGGGTTTCATTTTTTGTCTTCTCCAGAAATGATGTTAACTGATTTGACTGGAGGTGCTGTGGATATTGTGATGTATTTGATTGTGAACAAACCTCATCCTAATCTTGGATGGCCTCAATACTTACAAATTGCACTGAGTGCTTTCTTCTGTCAGACTGGGTTTTGTAGAATGGTAGACTTATATATTCTCTAAGTTCATTACTGTTTCAGATCATTTTTTTTTTCATTACAATGCTGTATTATCCGCAGAATTATTTGACGTGAAAATTATTGCTGATTATTGTTTGCTTGTGCCTTTCCCAGTCTTCAAGCGCAGATATTGTGTTGACTCCAGTGCTGACAAACTTTACATCATGAACTTCTATAAAGATGAGAAAATATCAAAGGACCAAAGGCGATTTTTCTGGACTCGTGCACCGGCGGTGGTCAGTTCGGTAATATCTGTTTTAAAGTGGTTCAGCAAACATTAACAATGAGATGACAATGACTGAGATTTCTCATGGTTTCTGGGTTTCATACAGCATAAACCGCCTGAGGAAACCAGCCTTTGAGTGGAAGATGAACGAAACGGGACGTATTTTGTCCTGGCTGCTGAGAACGAGCAGGGCATGGTGATTGGATAAACTCTCTCACACGCATACTCAGTCAGTCTCAGGGACGGCCGGCTCTGGATGCAAGCGCGCAGACCTGAGCGCCAGCAAACACGGTGGGTGCTTGGAAAGACGAGGCCGGTGAATACAGAAGGGCGTCTACGTATTTTGTGTGTCATTGTAAATCAGTCAAATCATTGTATTGTCATTGTAAAAAAACAAAGCGGGCACAAAAAAATGCCATCGCAGGATCGGTGCTGGCAATAATCATTTCTGCACAGAGACTTCGTTGATTATTCTCCATCTGTAGCACACAAAAGGAAAGCAACTTTAGATCTTTATTCAACAAGGCCTATTAGGCCTCTGAGAGAAGCTAAACTGATACTGATTTCACACTTTTGGATCCTTCTCATATGTTAAGGTTAAAATTCCGCGCAGTCGCTGGTGCCCACAAAGTGTGACAAAATCCACTAGACTATTAGAAGCATGTGTGTGAAGGTCACTGCGTGTTTGCATTGTGCACTTGTTTATTGGCATTTTTAGGTAAAGTGTTTCTTTGTGTGTTGTAGTTTTAGAGATCACTGATGTGTCATCAAACCATGTCCCTGTTCCAAAAACACGAGGAAACAACTGAAAACGGCATCCACCCTGAACTGGCCAAGGTAATGCTTGTATTTTCTGTCACGTTACATCCTGAATTCTGACACGCCCATCATTACATCCTTTTTCTGAAAAAGGGAAATGGCCCTTGATCATGAAACTAATTTCTGTGTGAATCAGTCATTCAGGATTGTAGGCGTTCACATTCAAGTCTTTTATATAAACAGGTTTTAAACCAGAGAAGCTAAAATCGGGTAGAAAAAGAGCTTTTTTTTTGAATTTGATGGTTTTAGGTGTAAAAATCCTGTTTAAGTGCACCTTACCCATACAGTAAAAAAAAAAAAAATTTACAGCAAACTTTTTTTGCTAAAATATGTTTCAAAAATCTATTTATGCAAATATTATATTTTTCCTATTTTTTAAACGTTTACACATTTAAAATATATTTTCAAAAAATATACACAAAATGGCCAAAAAAATATATTTGCTAAAAATACGTTTCAAAACATATTTATGTACCAATATTTATCCTACTTTACCAATATATCTTTGCCTATTATTTTTCTATATTTTTGAAAATGCTTTAAATGTAAAAATATATTTTTAAAAGCATTCAAAAAAATTTTTTTTGACTATATATTTCAGTCCAAGAAAATGCATTCATATATTTGATAAAATTATTCATTATTAATCTACTTTTGATCTTAGCTTAATTATAGGCTACTGCAATGTATTTTCTTGCCCCTGAAATACATTTAGAAATATATTTTGTGAAGCTTAAAACTAAATATATTTTCTGCATCAAAAATATATTTCATTGAGCTTCAATGTTTGCAACATATATTTAGCATATATTTAAAATAAATTTTGGCCAAACATATATATATATATACGTGTGTGTGTGTGTGTGTTTTTCTTCTTTTTTTTGCCAAATGAGTAGGAGGAAACATATATAAAAATAAAAAATGCTGGTTTGTGATCCTTTCAATGAGTGATTCAACTCTTTTACTGTTTAGAATCTTAAAAACAGCTCAAGCCAAACATTTAAAGACATAAACCTGTGATTAGAGCATTGCACATGATAAACACTGATGTTGTGATGTTTCGTATGTTGCTGAGACAGAGGAATCAGCGAGAGCTGCAAGACGAGCGGATGGGAAAGACTCAACCTGTTCTCTCTGGATCCTGATATTCCTGTACGTCTCACTGCCAGCCGTCTGTCAATCGATTGCATTGTTGGGGTTTTCACAAAGGAACTTTCATTGTGGTTGTTTTTTTTTTTTGTGTGGTGATGTTGCTTTTTGTTGAAGGTTTTTGAGGAGCCCCAGGATGGAGTTTGGGGAGTGTGCTTCTGTCCAGCGGTATTCGATGAGAAGCTCGGGAGAAGAGACTGATGATCTCCTGCCGCTCGCTCAACCTCACACTGCAGGGCTGCGTCAAACGAGGGCCGACACTGAGCCAGTGACTAATGTACGATCTCACGTCTCACTTTATAAACTTGGAGACAAAAGGGGTGTGCAAACATACAGTAGACTCGGGCCGTATGTAGCGTATCATTTAGTTAATCTGCATATATGTATGCTAAAGCGCTGCTGTCTCTCCTCAGATCGAGCCCTTCTTCGTGTCGGTTTCTCTGCGGACATCCGTGAGGGCAGGAAGGTTTCCGCTGACGTTCCACGTGGACCTAAACCCACGAGCTTGTGCGGCAGATGCTCCAGTAGCTCTGGTAGTGCAGGAGATCAAGGCTCTGATGGTGTTGGTGGGGTATGGTGCTCCACAGGAAAACAGGCCTCAACTCGCTAAGCAGAGAAGAGAAGAGAGGACTGCCAGTGAGCCCAGAGCTGGGAGACCTGGCTGCACTTCACCAAACAGGTAACAGCGCAGGAGCCCTTTTAATGTGTCACCGGCTATAGATCTGTGTTCATGTGTGCTTTAAATGTTGATCATCTCCCGCAGGCGATTTTTTCCATCACAAACCCGCACACCGACATCGTGATGGTGGCCGGGTGGAGAAAGTGCTCAGTATGGGAAATATTTCCAGCGGTGCAGAACCCTACATTAAAAACCACAGATTCCAGCAAGGTATGTCATTTCACTGATGTTTCCGCTGTAAGTCGCTTTGAATAAAAACATCTGCTAAATGCATAAAGGTAATGTAATGTGTATATATCTATATGCTATAGGGCAAACGTATATGCACACCTGACCACTTGCTGGACACCAAACAGAAACTTAATGACATTGCATTTCTAAAATAAATACAGTAGACATTTCTATTGAGTTTTATCCCAGCTACAGCTAACGGGAATGTTTTCACTAACATTATATAACTGTTAGGACAAAAACCTTCGTATCACTTTATTATACTTCATATATGTTCTCAGAACTTTGAGAGAGAAACATTCTTAGAACACCATTCTATTTTTATTTTTACTTGATCAATTTCATTATAACGAGAAAACGTTCTGAGATCAAGGTCCTTATGATGCTTTTTGTACTCGATGAATGTTCTTTATGTTGAGAGAAAACGTTTTTAGAATACTAAAAATAAACATTTAAATAATGTTATATTTTGAATGCAAATAAATTTGCACAACAATGTTTTAGGTAAACTTTAAAAAATGCCATTCTAAGCACAAGAAGAAATCTGGACGTTTTAACATTCCGAGAATATTAACAATAAATGTTCAAATAGTTCGTTTAGGAAATAACGTTTTAGGTGAAAAAAATTATGAGAAATGTTTTTGTAATGTTCTAATCATGACAAAACAAAAATCATTTTAATGTTTATAGAATATTAAAAACAAATGTTCAAATAATGTTATATTATGTAAAAAATAAAGTTCTTAGAACTTTGTAAGAAATGTTAAATAATGTTCTAATTACAACATTTCAGGGTTTTATGGTCACTTCAGTGTTTTTAGAATATTAAAATACATGTTTAAATAATATTATATCTCAGGTGAAAATAAATGTCTTTGTGGACCGTGCTTTGCACACTGGGGCGTTAGTTTGCAAATGTCTCTTAGTTGTCACTAAATGTCACTACAGTAATGCCATTTAGACATGTTTATATGTGGCAAAAGGGATGAATACACAGAATACTGATGTAAACAAATACTGTATGATCTAAGTTGGAGATTTCCTCATTGATTTTGTTCCCTCAAATACACTGATTTGTTTCTCTGCTTGCTCCAGACTGTCCAAAAGATGTTGAAATCCAATAAGCAATTCTGTAGCAAACTTGGAAAGTACCGAATGCCTTTTGCGTGGTGTGTAAGGTAAGAGAATCCCAATCCATTCCCTGCTACTTCAGCTCTGCCACAACTAATGCTCAACATGCACTATTAGAAGATTATTTAAATAACCTTTCTTCCGTCTGTATATTCCAGGTCAGTATTTAAGGGACAACCAGGGCACAGTGGACAGGGAAAGTCGCTTCTCTCCGCTCTTTCCAAACTCTTCAAACAGGAGAGCAACAGATTTCCACAGAAGACCTCATCAAGCTCATCACAGAGTACAGGAGGGTACACTCTCTGCAGTCACACTCAACGAATCACGCGTGAATCATAAATGACCTCAGATCGTAAAGATCAAGTGTTTTTTACAGGGCAGAGAAGGCCAGTAAGCTCCAGATCAATCCTGGAAACCTTGAAGTGAACGTGGACTGTGTTCCCATGGAATGTCCCAGTACGTCCAAACTAATACCTCAAAATGCAGTTTTGACTCCTGAATGTTATTGCTCACACACTCACCTGCGGGCATGCACATGTTCCTCAGACTGGTGTGACGTCCTCGTGTGTGGCTCTAAAGCCGTTCCTGGACTGCGGTCTTCACGCTCCGGACGGTCGAAGTGGACGAGTTCCTGCAGGACTCTTCGAAGTTTGCTCAGCCTTACAGAGTCTACAAGAATCACATCTACATCTACCCCAAACACCTCAAGTATGACAGCCAGAAGAGCTTCGCAAAGGTGAGGAAGACACACACAATGGATCTTTTGAGTCACAAGTACTGCGAAATGTGAAAGACTTAAATCTGTGTAAACGTACCCATGTCACACCAAATGCTGTCCCAGCTAGACAAACAACGCTGTCTGAATAAAGATTTTCAGTAACACTTTAGTTTAGGGACCAATTCTCACTATTAAAGGGATACTCCATCCCAAAATGAAAATGTTGTCATTAATCACTTTCCCTCATGTCGTTCCAAACCTGTAAAAGCTCTGTTCGTCTTCAGAACACAATTTAAGATATTTTGGATGAAAACCGGGAGGCTTGTGACTGTCCCATAGACTGCCAAATAAATAACAGTGTCAAGGTCCAGGAAAGTATGAAAGACATCATCAGAATACTCCATCTGCCATCAGTGATTCAACCGTAACGTTATGAAGTGACGAGAATAGTTTTTGTAGGCAAAGAAAACAAAAATAACTATTTTATTCAATAATTCCTTTGTCTACAGTCTCCTCTGTGTCTCTCCACCGTATGCTGTGTATGCTCTTCTGTATCATCCACACCACAAGGATGCATCCTTGTGGCGCGGATGATCAATAAAGTCGTTATTTTTGTTTTCTTCGTGTACAAAAAGTATTCTCGTCACTTCCTAACGTTACGGTTGAATCACTGATGGCAGATGGACTATTCTGACGATGTCTTTCATACTTTCCTGGACCTTGAGACTGTTATTTATTTGGCAGTCTATGGGACAGTCACAAGCCTCCCCGGTTTTCATCCAAAATATCTTAAATTGTGTTCTGAAGACGAACAGAGCTTTTACAGGTTTGGAACGACATGGGGGTAAGTGAATAATGACAAAATTTACATTTTGGGGTGGAGTCCCTTTAACTAGTTGCTAGCATGCATATTACTAGCATATTGGCTGTTTATCAGTATTTCTAAAGCACATATTAAAAGTAGAGTTACTTGTGACAATTTTTAAGAGTTTAATAGTTAATACATCATGCTGCGTTGAAAGTTTTCTGAACAAGTGTCATTGCAAAAATGGCTTGGAAAAAAAAAAACGCTAAACATAAGTCATTGTAGCACTGCTGCTTGTATTAGCAAAACACCACTAATAATATATAATATAATATAGTTATATAGTTTTCTTCGTTCTTCAGCATACAGTCATGTTGTGTCTGTTCTTGTTTTATTTGATAGGCTCGAAACATTGCCGTTTACGTGGAGTTCAGAAGCTCTGATGAAGAACATGCCAAGCCACTTAAGGTTAACATCACACACGTTTCCATCAGTTTCCATCAGCCTCTGCTTTAGAATTTGACTCGTGTGAAAACAAATGCTGTAAATCCATTTCTGCAGTGCATCTACGGAAAGCCAGGAGGTCCGGTGTTTACCACGACGGCCTGCTCCACCGTTCTGCACCACTCACAGAACCCAGACTTTTATGATGAGGTTTGCCGAAGTGCTCTAGCAGCTTCATTCTGACGCTCCGTTCAGATGAAAGTTATGAGTACTATAATGTTTGTTGTGATGTGCTTGATCAGGTGAAGATTGAGCTGCCCACACATCTTCATGAGAAACACCACTTACTCTTCTCCTTATATCATGTGACCTGTGACATCAATGCCAAGACCGGCTCTAAGAAGAAAGAGGCTCTGGAGACTCCAGGTATCTGCGCATGCACATCAAGCCCTGTTCTCCTGTGCTGTGTGTGGGGAAGTGCTGTCGTTCTTTGACACTGTGTGTGTGTGTGTGTGTGTGTGTGTGTGTGTGTGTGTGTGTGTGTGTGTGTGTGTGTGGATGTGTGTGTGTGTTGGTTTATGTTACAGTGGGCTATGCGTGGCTGCCTCTTCTGAAGGATGGACGTGTTTCCTCTCAGGATTTCAGTATTCCAGTCTCGTGCACTTTGCCTGGTGGATATCTACACATTAAAGAGCCTTCATCCACCAAAGTGAGCACAAGAATCCTGAAAAATGAATAAACAGACAGTTAGCAGAAAATAGATAAATACAGATATAAGTATGATGATGATGATGATGATGATGTTACGTCAGGATGAAGGCAGCTTTATAGGTCACATAAACCAGAACTCAGAGTCGAACGCTTTCACAGACAGTGATGAAGTTATTAACATCATAAATCCATAGCTAAAAAGTAATGTGCATTGATATCTCTATACTTTGTGTTATATAACCTTGGCATTAAATTACACAAAACTAATTTCTAATACAACAACTTCTGGCCAATGTGATCAAACTCTTGATATTTTTTTGGAAAGTTATGGATTTTTTATTTTTCTGTTGGAGCGAATAGGAATGCAAAAATTATATTTGTTTTTAACCCCATACGCAAATGTGATATACAGTATGTACACATATTACACTTCATATGTGAAATATTGCCATTAGGGTAACACTAGTTAACATTAGTTAACATGAGCATACAATGAACAATACATTTGTTACAGTATTTAATAATCTTTGTTAATATTAGTTAAAGAAAATACAGTTATTCATTGTTAGTTCACAATGCATTATCTAATGTTAACAAGCACAACTTTTGATTTGAATAATGCATTAGTAAATGCTAAAATTGACATTAACTAAGATCAATAAATGCTGTAGAAGTATTGTTCATGCTTATAGTTCATGTTAACTAATACAGTTAATTACTGTTAACTATTGAACCTTATTGTAAAGGGTTACCGTGATATAAGTAAAAACATATGAAATTTGAACAGAAATTAGAACAATTTCATATAATAATATGATATATATCTAATCCATTTAAATATGTATGTGTAATGTATTTTTGGATTTACAGTATATGTGCATGTATATCCAACCTAAAGCATGCCAATACATGTTGATATTATATTATAACATTAGAAATGTATTTCTTAAACATATACAGTATGTGGAAAGTTTCAAAACAAGAGTCCTAAACACAAAAAATGCTGATTCACGTGTGATGTATTATAGTAGTAGTATTTTTTATTTTTGTTTCTTTCTGCTCCCCCGTGTTTCTGTGCAGGATGTGAAGTGGGTCGACGGGGGGAAGACGATCTTCAAAGTGTCCACTTTGCTGCTTTCTACAGTTTTATACTCAGGTTGAAAAAGAGCCACAGTCTCAGATGAGAATGTACCATGATCGTCTTCATATTTTGTGATCTCATAATTCCCGTGGATGTGTTTTGCAGGACCCCCATCTAAACCGCTTCTTCCAGCAGTGCCAAAAAAACGAGAGGGCAGACCTCTCTCAACCTCCTACCTCAAACTTCCTCAACTGCCTTAAAGTGAGTGCGTTCAGGGCCAGAACTGAACCGTAATTATACCTATAAATGCAACCCGTTCAATACATATTCAACTTATTATCTAGACACAGACACGTTTGCAAAAGATGTTTATTTAAGATCAACAAGGAAACCACAAACAAGGACCAAACTATTTACATGCTATTTGCCTAAATGTACGCTTCCTTCTTTTGAAATACATAGATAGGTTGTGTTTTGCAATTTTATACAGTTTGTGTGTCTTTCTCCGTTTCGTCTGTTTTCTGTGAGGATAGACATTTTTAAATTAGACCTGCATCAGAATATATAGTTAATGAATTTGCTTATTCATACAGCAATACTTAATAATAGTTTTCATATTAATAAGCATGAATAAGCATCAAAATACATACTACAGTAGGAATATATATAAATGTATATATAACTGCATTACAGTACACTGTACACTCTAATATAAGAATGATTATCACATGTATGTGTTTGACCAGAGCCCTTCACTTCAGCCTATGATGAGCAGATGGACTGCTTTCCACTAATATTTTTTCATTCATTATTGATGAATGACTATCAATTCATTTTTAATCCAATTTTGAAGACACTTTATTTAACTCTTTCCCCACCAGCATTTTGAAAAAAGTTGCCAGTCACCGCCATTGATTTTGATGATTTTTACAAAAATTTGAAGGCCTACAGTATATTTTGCTGAATATGCAATACACCAAAATAAAGATCAAAGCCTCTACTTTTAAACAACAACAAAAAAATCGGTTTTATTCTATAAATCATTCTTTTTTTTATCAACACTTGAATATTGGTAGATTTCATGAAAATGTATAGTTTTGATCAAAAAGGTGAGAAAATCACATTTTTATCAAAAACTACATCTGGATAATATTCAGTACGATTATCAAAGCATAAATCCAGTAAATCACTTCCATCAACACCTCCAAATATTGCACAGACATATAGCACTTCCTGGATCATCATTTTACTCCGTAACATTATGCAGTTTACATTTATATGCTGTCTATTGCAGATGATGGCATTATTCATCATATGCATCTGTTTACATAAGAGATGTTCACTTGTGTTTTTGTACTCGTTCAGAAGATGTGTAATAGCGCCCCCAAGTGTATAACAGTGAAAACATGAAAAGCTGTAATAACCTGTCAATGGCAGGGAAAGAGTTAAATTTTTTGAAGTGATATCACAATACAAATGTCAAAATGTTCGAATGTACGTAATTAGTAACTAGTATTCATCCTATATGTCTGTGAAAATGTAACAATGTAACAGTCCATTTTATTTCAACTCAATGTTTGTTTTTGTTTTTTTCCCTTTCAGGGCCTTCTGAGCATGGAGAAGATTCATGTCATAATTCGCTTCCTTCCTATTATCTTCAACCAGCTCTTCAAAGTGCTCACCCAAAACGACACTGATGAAGTGACCGCCAGCACCACCAGGTACAAACCCATCACTCGCTCTTCTGAACGCAGTCAACCAACACCGCTTTCAGATATGATTCTCATTTCATCCTCTGTTTCATCAGGGTCCTGGTCCACATCTTAGCTAAGTGCCATGAGGAGAAGCTGGGCCACTGTTTGCACTCTTACATTAAGGTACAGTATGTGGCTCAAGCTTATGTGCGCAGTATATCGTCTCAGTTACTGCTGACACCGAGGCCATTGTTCCCTGAAGTGATGCATAGTAAAGAGCTTCTTCACTGTACATGATTCCCTACATAAACAAGATTTACAAGGAGACATATTTTTGTTTATTTCATATAACCAAACATATGATTAAAGAAAAAGTTGACAAAAATCTAGCAGGGAAAATAAAGTTGCTGGTGCGAATGAGAACATGGGACACATTTGTGTTTCTCTTTTGTTTAACCAGTTTGTCTTTAAGACTGAAGCCGTGTGGCTTCAGAACCGTTCACGAAGAGTTGGCCAAGGGCATGACCTCTGACCTGAAGAGCAACGACCCGTCGGTCATACGCAATATCCTCAAGGTGAGCTCACATGAGCATCGCTCTCTTACAGAAGCGACGGACCGTTTTAAAGCCCGTCGACTGATATCTGTGTGGTTCCCTGCAGTTCTCGTGGTTCTTTCTCGAGATCATAGTGAAGTCGATGGCGCAGCATCTGCTGGACTCAAATAAACTCAAGGTAATTTCTGAGCCAACTCAGGCTTAAATCATCTACTCCTATTATATTTTAATAGCAGCCAGTAAACCTAAAATAATGACTTATAATCAGTGTGATGCTATAGTTTGAAGACCAATTCTCACTATTAACTACACAGCAAAAAATCCAGAGTGAAATTAACTCTGCTGGGAGTACATGTGAGACCACACTCAAGAGTGTGAAAGTGGTTAAAATATGAGTGTTAAATTAACACTGAATCAGAGTTAAAGTTAATGAGATAATTAAGTGATTAACTGAGTGATGATTGACCATTATTGATGAAACCTGATGTTAACGAGCAGAATCAACAAAGACGAAAATCACTATTTTAATGTCACCATTATAGTGGTCAGTGTTTGCTTTAGTTGGGCTCTTGACCCCTTAATATTTTAAAGTCAGATTTTGCTTGGCTGTTGTAATGGAGTTATAAAAACAGACGGGCAAACAAAAAATATTGGTTTTCCTGAGTCACTGAGTTAAACTTTCATTGTTGATTATTGCTGCCGAATGATTCTTCAGCATAGGATTACCAGCATTCTAAATACAATCTGTGGAATTTCTTAAAAGTTGTTTGTTCAAAAATCTTTCAAAAGAGTCTTTCATTTAGACCTGCAAACATCAAGAATCAACCTGTGAACCTCAACGACGGTGACAATCAAAAAAGCATGTTGCAGGAGACTTGTGTTGCAGTGCATTCTGGGTGCCACCTATTAAAATTCGTCCATGGCTCCCATGATGCACTGTGGCATGAATAAATTATTACCTGAACTGTCTTAGTAATGTCCTTTATGTTTTAGGCTTTAAATAAGTTCGGTGATTCAGGTCAAATAATTATTATGTAAAAATATAACTAATATCACATAATCATGTTTTTATTTTTGCTTGTCTCTCTATTACAACTGAGTTATAACAGCCAAACTAAATCTTATTTTAAAAACGTAAGGGTCAAGAGCCCAACTAAAGCAAACACTGACCACTATAATGGTGACATAAAATTTTTAGATTTTTGTCTTTGTTGATTCTGCTTGTTAACATCAGGTTTCGTCAATAAATCATCACTCAATTAATCACTTAATTATCTCGTTAACTTTAACTCTGCTTCAGTGTTAATTTAACACTCCTATTTTAACACTTTCACACTCTTGAGTGTGGTCTCACATGTACTCCCAGCAGAGTTGATTTCACTCTGGATTTTTTGCTGTGTAGTTGCTTATTATCATGCATATTGGCTGTTTATTATCCCTTAATTAAACAATACCTAAACTTAACAAATACCTTATTAACTATTAATAAGCAGCAAATTAGTAGTTTATTGAGTCAAAAGTTGTAGTTAATACTGAGTTAATAGAACTCTTGGTTTGATTTTACTTAAACTTTTGACATAAATGTAAAATTACACTTGTAATATTTGACAAGTAAAATTTTATGCAGCTGTGGTCTACCTTTAACATTTTCGCCGTAACACCAACAAATCTGAATAAATAAGAGATGTTTCAATAAGCTTGCTGAGTGCTTGCAGCTCCTGCTGAACTTGTGTTTAATGAGTAATGTATAAATAACGTGTCTGCTCAGCTTCCTCGACCGCAGCAGCGATTTCCTGCCACTTTCCAGAGTCGACTGGAGACCCTGATCATGACGATGTCCGATCACATCTACTGGAAGAGTAAAGAGATGGCAGAGGAGACACGCAGCGCTAATATGGCCATAGCAGCCTTTGTGAAGGTCAGGAGCAATCATTAAGAGAACTTCCCTTTTAAACGTGCGCACAACAAAGATTCAAATGAAGTAAATCATTAAATTAGATGCAGGATCATTTTAAACTACATGAATAGGTTCTTTTATTTTATACAGTAGATGGATTTGGAATTAAACAGCCTATGGATCTGGATATTCTTAAAATTATTTATATTTATTATAAGCAAATACACTCAATAAGTTTGTGTTTTCAATTTTGTTAATTTTATTAATTTAACAATCTGAAACTTATTTTTAATCTAGTTCATTCAACAAGAAAGTGTGTATTGTCAGCTTTACTTAAAAAATATTTGTTCAGCCAACATAACATTGTCAAGTACACCCGGCTGCAGCCTGCAGATCGAGGCGGGGCTGCACCTGGGGGCGGGGTTGCACGTGCAGCCCCACCCCTTACCTACTCTGATTGGTTTGATCGTCTTTCGTAGACATACATGATAGGAAAATGTGTGCGTAGTTGGTGTAGGACGGAGAATGCTGTTTTAAAAAGCTAAAAACGCTGTACAGTTTTATAAAGCCTTCATGATAATGCACAGAAGAAGTAAAAAAAACATTAGCCTGTAACTCGCCATGTCCCTGAAATGATTGGTTTTGTTAAATTAAACTGATCTTTAGGCTAACATATTAATATAGTAAATTAATTGGGTTGATTATCCACAGTAAGACGATCAGGTCTTCAGATAGAAGAATGAATTATGAATTAAATAATTTTAGAAAATTTGATTATTTCATATCATCAGAGTATGAGAAAGGAAATGAAAAGGGTGTGTCATTACGGTTTTTTTAACACTGTAAAACCCGACAAGTAACTTAACTCAAACCGTTTGAGGAAACCGATTGCCTTAAACCATTTAAGTTTTAAAACTAATAGTTATGAGTACTCTGAACTAAATTCAGTTGAGTTCAGAAAAAGAAGCTATACATTGCAATTAAGTAATTAAGTGATTAATTAAGTGATAATTGTGAATTAGTGATGAACAGCTGCTGTTAACAAACAGAATTACTGAAGAAAAGAGAAACACAAGAACTTCACTTCCAACTGACTTCAGACACAGCCTTAGATGAAATAAACTGAAATAAAATACATTAAATATCTCAAGATCTGATTAAACAACCCCACAAACAGCATCACCAGCTCCACTTATTAATAACCAGACTGACTTTATTTCTGTCAGACGTCTACAGAAGATCTTTTTGAGAATTAACTAAGGTTTAGATGTTGATTTATTGTTTCATTTGAAGTAACCATGTTAGAGATCAGTGTTTGCTTTAGTTGGGCTCTTGACCCTTGACTTCTGTCTTAGTTTATTTTTTTCTCTGGCTGGTGTAACCACGTGTTTTTGAAACATGTTTGTTATAACGCAAAATCCCAGAGAAAATATGATCAGGTATTGGTTGTTTTACAGCATATTGGTGATGATAATCATCAATTATGGAGCTGTTCAGAGTCCAAAATCTGACTAAATTTTGTTGTATAACTAGTTCAGTTGATTACAATGAAAACCATTCTAAGAGCCAGTGGTTCTGTTATAATTAGTAAATATAAAGAATTTTCCTAACAGTTTGTGCACATACATCTTTTTTCTATGGCAGCAATCAGTCACACACAGGCATCAATAATCAGAATATGAACCTCAACATGGTGGTGACGAAAAAAAAAAAAAAAAAACCATGCTGCAATGCATGCTGGGTACTATTGTAGTACAAAACTCATCCATGGCTCCCAGCATGGTGTGCTGCATTTTTTTTTTTTTTTTTTATTGGTCACCATTGTTGAGGTTCATATGCTGATTATTGATGTCTGTGTGTGACTAAGTGACACCATAGAAGACAAAACTGTTTGGGGAAAGTTCTTTATATTTAACTGATTATCACAGAACCGCTGTCTCTTAGAATCACTTTTACTGTAATCAGTCCAACTAATTACACAACACCTATTTCATCAGAGATAAGACTCCAAACAGTTCAATAATTCATGATTATCATCACCAATACACAGTATAACAACCAACACCTAGGTTACAGGTTAGGTAAAAAATGTTAGCCTGAAGGCACTGTAAGTTGCTTTGGACAAAAGCAGCTCTAAGTGTGTGTGTGAGTGAATATAAACACCTAATGATATTTCTTCTGGGCTTTCAAGTTACAACAAATATGTTTCAAAAACATATGGTTACAACAACCAGAGAAAAAACTAAGACAGAAGTCAAGGGTCAAGAGCCCAACTAAAGCAAACACTGATCTCTAACATGGTTTACTTTAAATGAAACAATAAATCAACATCTAAACCTTAGTTAATTCTCAATCAGATCTTCTGTAGACGTCTGACAGAAATAAAGTCAGTCTGGTTATTAATAAGTGGAGCTGGTGATGCTGTTTGTAGGGTTGTTTAATCAGATCTTGAGAGATTTAATGTATTTTATTTCAGTTTATTTTATCTAAGGCTGTGTCTGAAGTCAGTTGTAGTTCTTGTGTTTCTCTTTTCTTCAGCAATTCTGTTTGTTAACAGCAGCTGTTCATCACTAATTCACAATTATCACTTAATTAATCACTTAATTACTTAATTGCAATGTATATCTTCTTTCATTGAACTCAACTGAATTAAGTTCAGAGTACTCACAACTATTAGTTTTAAAACTTAAATGGTTTAAGGCAATCTGTTTACTCAAACGGTTTTGAGTAAACCTAACTTGTCAGGTTTTTAAGGATATCTGTTTACTCAAACGGTTTGAGTTAAGTTACTTGTCGGGGTTTTACAGTGTTAAAACCGTAATGACACACCCCTTTTCATTTCCTTTCTCATACTCTGATGATATGAAATAATCAAATTTTCTAAAATTATTTAATTCATAATTCATTCTTCTATCTGAAGACCTGATCGTCTTACTGTGGATAATCAACCCAATTAATTTACTATATTAATATGTTAGCCTAAAGATCAGCTTAATTTAACAAAACAATCATTTCAGGGACATGGCGAGTTACAGGCTAATGTTTTTCTTCTTCTTCTGTGCATTATAATGAAGGCTTTATAAAACTGTACAGCGTTTTTAGCTTTTTTAAACAGCATTCTCCGTCCTACACCAACTACGCACACATTTCCTATCATGTATGTCTACGAAAGACGATCAAACCAATCAGAGTAGGTAAGGGGTGGGGCTGCACGTGCAACCCCGCCCCAGGTGCAGCCCCGCCTCGATCTGCAGGCTGCAGCCGGGTGTACTTGACAATGTTATGTTGGCTGAACAAATATTTTTTAAGTAAAGCTGACAATACACACTTTTTTGTTGAATGAACTAGATTAAATTAAGTTCAGATTGTTAAATTTATTTTTTTAAGTAATCACAACATGAACGGATTGAGTAAAATTGGCAAAAGTGAAAGTACATTTTTTTGAGTGTAGACAGTGTCTCTATTCATAATAACTTGTTGCTGCAATCAGTTTGTATTGAAATATATGTATTTCCCGTCCTCAGCGGTGCTTCACATTCATGGACAGAGGTTTCACCTTCAAACTGATCAGCAACTACGTGAACATGATCACAGCCAGTGACAATAAGGTACCTGACCGTGCTCACTTTTCTGTAGTAACACTAGTCTTTGTGCTTTGACAGAAGATCAGAAACATAAACTCATGAAGAGGTTTTGCATCTAGTTGTGTGTGAAAGTTTGGTGAACACTGACCAGTGAACTTGTATGTCAAGAGGACAGTAGAGGATCTGAACATTGAACTCTTGGCTCGATACAAACAACACAAACAGTCCACACAAAAATGAAAGATGTAGTTGACTCTTTTTCTTCAGCAGGACAGTAAAGAAGATTTTTAGCTGAAACCACGGTCCTTGGTGATTCATAAAATGCGAAGCAACAGCTGCCGTCACTTTGAGAGTCAAAAAATCTATATACTGTACAGGCAACACAAAATGAATACCCGTGGCTCCTAATGATAAATATTGAGGTCTTATGAAGCAAAACTGAACATTATTCACCGCATTATTACCTGTAATCCACAGCCGATTCTTTTCCATGAACTGACTCTTTCGGACAGGTTTGTTTGAATGAATTGGTTCAAATAACTGATTCACCAGTTTGTTTATGTAATCATGTAATTATAGTAATAAAGCACCTATAATGATGTGAAATGTGGATGTTTTACATGTCCAAACTTGTCTTAATCAACTCACCTTTTTACATGATCAATCAGAAACCAGAAAAACATTAATTTTTCCCCTTCACTCAAGTGCTTGGTTCACGAATGCACACATCAGCGGCCCTTCGGTCAGAGTCGAGCTGTCAGTGTTCAGTGTTCAGTGACTGTTGGAGGAACTGGAGCGCTGAATGAGTTCATTCATCACAGGATCAGATACGCTGGTATTTTGGCCATTTCTAGTCGGAGTGACTGTCAGGAGTCTTAAAATCAGTTTTGATTGAGTAACTGTTTCAGATGATTCAGTCCGATTTGGTGAACTGGTTCATCCAGTTCACTAAAAAGAATCTATTCAAAGAATGATTCATTCACAAACTGGACATCACTCTGGACTGTTTGCCTGAGGTCCCGGGTTGTAAATAATAGTTTCTTGCACAGACTGATCGTTTCTCTTCATAAGACCTCAGTACATCGTCAGGAGACTCGGCTATTAATTTTGCATTGCCTGATAAGCTTTTGTTATTCTAAAAAACTGGTATGCACTGACTTGCATTTTATGGATCACTAAGGAGCACGGTTTCAGCTAAAAGTCTTCATTACTGTTCTGCTGAAGAAACACAGTCACCTACATCTCACGTGTCAAATTTTCATGTTTGGGTGAACGATCTCTTTAAAGCTACAGTTTTATGACAACAAAAATCCTAGTTTGAGCTGTTTGTTCCAGTGTAAGAAGATATTTTGCTTGCTCCAAGTCTAGTGTGATTACGGCTTCAGCGTTAAAACAAGGACACACACATTAAAAGATCCTAGTTATGAAGAACTTTTGCTATGTATTGACTGACGTCTATTTATGTATCATTTCTGTGTGTTGTTGTCTGGCTGTTTAATCCATTGGCCGTCTCTGTTCATGAAGCTCTCTGTTGCAAAGATGTTCACTAAAGAACCGCTTTGTGTGTGCACAACGTGTTTTGGGTGCAAATTATTTTTCCAGACGCTGTGTGAGCTGAAGTTTGAGTTCATAAGGGAAGTGTGTAACTATGAGCACTATGTCCCTCTGAGTCTTACAATCCCGTCTGCACGAATCACAGGTCAGAGAGCACCACCGCCACCTCTGTGTGTCCTCATGCGCAAATCTTCATGCTCACGTCCTAATTAGCATCCACCACTGATATTCTCTCTGTCTCATTTCTCTCTCTGTAAGACAAGGCATCACCAGAAACCCAAAGTGCTCAGGGGTATCTATTAAGTGTTTTTTTTATTGAAGTTTTTTTACTTGTTTGTAAAAGTTTGACCAGTTCCTCAAAGCTGTGGCTTAGTGGATAGCATATGCGTTAATGCCAATTTAAGTAAATGCTATGGATTAATTTTAGACTAACTTTATATCCTCTCTGCAGTTTAACATTTAAACCCAATTGGCTTTCTTTGTATGAAGAGAAACATTCTGCAGTTTCTATTTTGGGTGAAATATTTCTTTGTAGTACAGTCGTAGTCCAGTCATATCAGTAGCCACTGTACTGTCATGATGAGATGACAAGTCAAATTATTTATATCAGTAAACCCGCTATTATTGAACGTGTTCACTCACAAAATAAATGCATTGTCACACTTTGAATAGTGCATTTCTAGAATGGTACTGGTTGCTAAAATTTTGGTTGCTTTTGCATGAAGCTTTCTCCACACCACCTGGACCCTGTACCACAAGGCCAGCAGGGTCACTTTAAAATTAGTTTGGACTAGGGATGTGTGCTATGACTAATTTCACTGCCATTTAAATGGAAATTTTGTAAATGACTAGTCCACTACTCTAAAAATAAGAAACCCTCAGAATACAGTCAAAAAAGTTGTGTTTATATGCGATCCATTTGAAATACTTGAACTATGAATCAAATAATCAAATAATCCTAGATATCTTATTATCTGAATTGATCTTATTTACCATCAAATGGTTCAAATTTGCAAAAATGAGTATTATTTTTAAAATGTAACATTAAAATTACAACATTTCGCCTAGTTGACTAATATTTCCAATGCTGACTAGTAGCTGCTGTTTGGTTTAGTCGACTAGTCTCGCCCATCTGTTGGTTTGCACCAACCCTGAGTTTTAAAGCAGGAAGAAAGTTGGTTAGATATGCTTTAAAATTTAAAGAAATAAAAGCAGAAGTTCCCCAAAATACTCATTTATCTTACACCAACTTGTTGAGTATCAAGAAGGTGACAGTCATCAGCAGTTATGTGGTTTCTTTCTCTCTCTTCCCTCTCAGTGGACTTTCCAGAGTATAGTTTGACAGAAGAGTTCTGCAGGAAACATTTTCTCACAGGCCTGCTGTTGAGAGAGCTGGGGCTAGCTCTGCAAGACGAGCAAGACCTGAGACACCTCGCCCTGGCCTGCCTGAAGAACCTCATGGCTAAACATTCACTGGACTCCCGTTATGCCACAAAGGTGAATTTTGACAATGATAGCAATTAAACTAAATATATACTTGTTGTGCACCATTTATGTCTGTGAATTGTAAACTGATTTTAGTTTGTGTGTGTGTGTGTGTGTGTGTGTGTGTAGGAGAAACAGGCACGGATAGCCTCTTTGTACCTGCCTCTTTATGGTCTGATCCTTGACAACATGCCTCGCTTCTTCCTCAGAGATCTGTTTCCAATCTGCCTGACGGCCAGTGACCAGGTAATCATGCTCAGGATCTTCGTTTATCAGACGAAGCGAAACAGCATTGCTCTTATATTTTTGTCAAGAACTCATATCAGTTGAACAGGATCTGAAGTTTCATGTAAAGAATTTCATTACTATACTTGAGTATTATTTATTATTAATTTTCATTTAGATTGTAAACATATTTGACTGCACAATTCCGCAATTGTTCAGTTCAAGTATTCCTGAGAGCAATGTAAAGGCCCTTCCACACTGAATGCAAAGCAAACTGGAGCTAAATTTCAGACAGGGAGTCTCACGCTAATCCAGGCCACCCCATATACCCACTTACTTTGAATAATATATTTTTAAATTTCATCCCAGCTTCCTTCTTAACTACTAAAGGTGTAAGAGCGGCACTGGAGCCCAGTAGTCTACCTACATAAAAAGACCCAAACATTGTTTGCAGTCATTGGACAGTCAGGGAGTGCCAGTGTAATGAAGATCACTAGTGACTGAAGCAGAGTCTCATATAAAATGCATGTAATTTGCGGTCAAACCCAGAAGCTGTGTACTTCGAAAACGGTACAAGGCACCAGTCAACTCTTCATTGTTGCATTCATCTCAGGGTCAGTTGCCACGCCATCTGTTCCAGTCACATGGCCAAGGAACATTGTTTACTGAACTTCTTTGGATGAAGGTGTAGTCTAGCATGGCACATGGCCTGGCCTGGTAGAAGACATGCAGAGACACTCTAAAGTCCATTACATTAACCAGCAGACCGACAGGTCACTGTCAGAGAGCCAATGGGCAGGTGCTGAAGGCATTCTTTGGAAGTCAAAGGGACCTTAACCATCAGGGATCATCATCAGTTACCTCATTAAACCAATGAAATTCCACGCAAAACCTCCAGAAAGAGTCCAAGCCAAACTAGGACAACTGGGTCTCATAGACTATTTGAGTTGGCCTACATTCTGTGTTGTGGGGTGAGTGGTCCATTGGCTGAGCTGGATAACAGTGAAGTGAGGAAAGGAGCAGGAATCTGTTTCAAACTGTGATCAAGCCGGATACTTTATAAACTTTGTTCCTTAAAGCTACTTTGGGGCAAAAATGAATAAATGCACAGAAAATCCAAATCCAAAATTCAAAATGTATCTGTACTTTCTCAACCCAAGTTGAGACACTTCCCCATTATTTTTAAATTCTCTCCCATTCCATACAGTAAGTAATACGATTTCCTCCACAGGGTTCCAGAGATGATCTCAGCGTTGGAGTAGGTTTAGCAGGTCAGGTGACCCATGTTTTACGCCATGGGAGCTCGATGGACGCGTCCTTCTCCAAGGAAGTGCTCAACTCCATTACAGGTACAGAGGTGTTGGTGTGTGGATGTGTTTCATAGACTGCTATTCATAGTCTATTCCTCACACAAATCTATCCTGCTTTCAGAATATTTGGAATATAATCACAACAGCTGCTTTTATACTGCTTTGCTTTGTTCCCCAGCCTTTTCGTCATTGGCCGTATCAACAGCTAACAATGCAGACTCCAGAGGCTCTCTCATCAGCATCGAGTCGAACCCCAGCAACAGTGAGAAGACGGATGGATGTGAGAAGGCAAGTACATGAATTTGTGACTGACTGACAGACAGATCGAGCCAACGTGATAACACATGACCAAAAACAGAAACTCAGAACAAAAGATAACAGACAAAATGCATGTTTTTTTCTCATATATCAAGAGAATAATTGTGATGACTGTACTCAGTTTGCCAGGCCGCAGTCTCTCATTGGGTTTGGTGCACGCTTTGACAAACTGGATCAAGCGGAGACCAGAAGTCTGCTCATATGTTTCCTGCACATCATGAAGACCATTTCAGATGGTGAGACTTTAAATCACTGAACCCTGAAAGAAGATGTTTATTACACATATTCAGATCTCATAGCATCTGCAATGGCCTGTAACATGTGATATACTGTTGCTCTCGGTGTTGCAGAGGTGCTGGTTTCATACTGGCATCGAGCCATTCACCAGGAGATCAGCGATTTCTTCAATATCCTGGAGTGAGTCACTCTTTTCATTAAGACCAATAAATGGAGGAATAAAAGAGAAAGAAAAGGAATCAAGTCCTTGTGTATTTTCAGTATTTTGCGTATTTCTCTTTTGATCAGACTATGTCTCCAACACTTCCGGTTCCTTGGAAAGCGTCACATTGCCAGGTAAGATCTCCCCTCAGTTAGCCGTGTTTTATGCGTGCTCCAGTACATCTGGATGAATGTAAGGGTCGTCATTTCTTTTCTCTGCTCTTCTTTCTGTCCCTAATTGTATATATGTGCTCGAAAGCGGGAGCGAGAGAAGGAATGTCAGAGAATACACAAACATGCCCACATTTTCATTGAATTATTCTGAAGGCTAATGTCAAGAAATACTGCAGAAATATAGAAATGCAGTGTGGGATGTCTTCCCATTCAATCCTGTAATGTGACTGTAATCCAAAATGGATTTAACTTGCTTGATTCACAGTACTGATGGGAGAAACAAACTGTTTCGAAACTTTAAATCAGTTGAACCAATGGCTTTGCAGAATGATTCCCTGTTTCGAAGCGCTCAAAACGCCACATGCCTGTGACGCCTGCTGGTCAGAAGGTGTAAATGCAACAAAAACATGCATAAAAACTGCAATTGCAAATGCTTTATTGAAAGTGAAGTCTGTGAAATGCAATTAACAAATCATCAAATACCATTAAAAATGAAGTTTCTGTATGATATGTGCTACTGTACTTTAAGTTGCAGGGCTTGTTTTGTTTGTTTTATGGAGGGCTTGGCTAATAAGAGACAATATCATCAATATCAATATAATCAAAAGCGTCTACAAATTTATACAACTGATCTGAGATCAGCTAAAAACCACTGGTTAAATTAGGGCTAAACATTTCGACAACAGTTATGATGTAACAAAGCCTTGTTTACTGAAATCACGACTTGAAACTAAATCTGGAGTACTGTAGAGTGCTAGTAGTATTATATAATGACTGCTGTAGCATATGACTAACTAGCAGCCTGTAGAGTCATAAATGAATGCCTGTTTTATTCCCACACCGTGTTGTCTTTGTTTAATCTTACATCTTTCCCTCATCACGCTCTCTGTTCCCACTTTCATGTTTTCCTCTGTCTGGCTTCCATACATAACAATCTCTAAAGACGACGACACCACCACCATTAATATCACGATACTTGTCCTGCTCTGAAACACTCCCCTAGAAGCTTGGCTTTCGTTTTCCTGTCTGTAATGGCTGTGAGGATGAAGGTTGGCGTTAACCCTACTCTAATTGGCTCGTTGTGTGCGCAGGAAGCTAGCGGCCGCTGTTAAGCTGGCTCAGGCCACACAGAACAATGGCACCCTGAAGGGGTCTAACGTGTCCGGACAGTCTTCAGGGCTCCTACCCCAATGGTAAACACCTAACAGGTCTACACAGAGCTCCCGAAAATGACTTGCACTCCTAACAATAAAGCTTCTGTGGTTCCATGAAGAACAATTAACATCAGTGGAAACTATGCATTGCACAAAAGCATCTTTATACTGGAAAATGGTATTAAAATGTTCACATGAATCCAAAATGGTTCTTCTGTGTCTGCGAAAAACTCTTTTTGGAAGCTTTATTTCTAAGAGTGTAACACAAAATGTGCAGTGCATAGAATTAATTATTGCAATAAATGCATTTCTTAGCTAAGTGATTTTTAACCCTGTGTATAACGTTCTAAAACACACTAACACACGCACAAAGCATTTGTCCCGGTTTATATCAGGTGTCTTTAACTACTGTGTAACACATTAATCGTCTGGTACAGTGTAGTTGTTGTGTTCATGCTGTATTGCAGAACACTTCTGCTGCTATCGAGGTTAGGGACAGGTTTAGTGGTCTAGTTAGGTTTAAATGTGGATTAAAGGGTAGAAGTAGAGTCATCATTGTAATAATAGTGTAATAACTACAGAAATTAATTGCATGCAGGTATTTTAAAATGTAAAAATGTGTATGTACACAGTGAGTGCATTGTATCAAGTGATTCATTAAATATTACTACATTGTACTTAAAGACACTTTGTGTAAAGTGGGTGTGTCCTGTGGAAAAATCATAGTTCATCATGTTACATCCATTTATGTCTGTATCCATTCAGCCCGTCTCATTCACCTACAGGCTTTCTGCAGCTCTTCAAAAGGTCTTTTAAAGTGTTATTTCACTCTTTCACAAATTAAGGCCTTAAAAGGTCTTAAATTCATAAAGTCATAAAGTATTAAAATGTTAATGCACTGCAAAAAACAACAAAAAAAGTGTTCTTCGGTATTTTTGTCTTGTTTTCCAATATAAATATCTTAACATCTTTAAACAAGGATATTTTTACTTGAGATTCAAACTGAAGATATGAAGTCTTGTTTTCTGAAAAATCTAACAAATTTAAGTTTATGCATAAAGCAAGAACAAATGTATTAAAACCTGTTCTAATGAAGTCGATTTTTCTGAGCCCATTGGTAGATATTTATTCTTGTTTTAATCACAAACTCATTAAAAAAACTTTTTAAATACTATTTTGCCTCTCAAGTAAATATAGTATCTTAAAAAGTCTTAAATTTACCTTTATAAAACCTGCAGAAACCCTGTTATATGTCTCTGTTGTTACAAAGAAAATAAAAGGCTATTTAGTGTTTCTTAAAACGTAGTGCACAAGCATTCACAGTTTACTAAGAGCCAACATACTGTGGACAGTCTGTAAAGCATTAAACTACCAGCCAAGAAAGTGCAGATATAAGAGGGAGAAAATGGGGGGAATTGAATAGGTTTCTCTGTTATTGTCACAACATCTCTGGATTGTTATTGCTAACCGATGAAACTGCTGCTGTTCCCAGGATGCTCTCTGCTCAGGACGGGCACAGACACACCCGCTCACAGACCATGCCCATCATCAGGGGGAAGAACGCCCTCACCAACCCCAAACTACTGCACATGATGGAGACAACGGGTAACACACTCACCACAGCCATCTGCGCTGTGTGCTTTACAAGCATACGGCAAAATTACAATCACTGGACTGAGTCAAAGTATGAGTATCATAACTGTAGTGTGTGTGTGTGTGTGTGTGTGTGTGTGTGTGTGTGTGTTAGATGGAAATGCGTCTGAAGGAGAAAGCGTCAGCCCTACAGATATTGAAGCCAATCTTTCTACTGAAGTCTCTCTGACCGTGTTGGATGTTCTGGACCTGTTTGTTCATCATCACAAGGTAATATAGATACAGATTTATGATGTGGAAATATATCCCAGTGTACGCTTGATCCAGTGAGACGTGTTTGATTGCTGTGAGATCTGATGAAAAACATTCCAAAATTCTGCCAATCATAAACTCTAACTATAAACATAGTGTTGATTGTTTTGAGATTTGAACGACCTTTCGAGAGGAGACATATTTCCAGCACTTTAAAGCTCCAAAATGATCCAATTTCAATGTTATTTTTAATGGTATGACCAAAATATACTGTGGTGAACAAACAAAAAAAATCTAATCACCATTATAACCTGTAGATGGCAGCAGAGGAGCACTTATTGGCTTATTAGTCATTCATTTATAGTTTTTCCTTTGTATTTTGAAATTATAAAATCACTACTATATATAAAATCATCAAGAAATCAGATTTTGTCAGAGTTTTGCTCTTTTTTTATGTGTGTGTGAGTGTATGAAGTAAGAAAAGTAACAAAGTGCTTTGTGCTCATAATCACTGAAGTTGTTGGTCAGTTCCATATAACCTACAGAAGAATAATGGTAAATTTAATAAAAGTACGTTATATACCTTTTCTAGATTTTGCACATTACTGTTGTTAATAAAATTAACTCAACTTAAGCTTAGTGTTAGTCAAATGTGTATAAACATAAAATAAATAAGAAATTAATATAATATTTTTAGTAACTGTGCTTGTCAATGCAAAATGATATTATAAATATATACCTCTAAAATTAATACTGCACATTGTAATTTCTATGAGTTAAGTCTATTTATTATCAAAGCATTAAACTTAATAAAAAAACACCAATCTTGCAAAATGTTATTACAATATAAAATAATGGTTTCTATTTTAATATCCTTTAAAATATAATTTATTTCTGTGATGAAATGCTGAATTTCCATCATCATTACTCCAGTATAAAGTATCACATGATCTTCAGAAATCATTCTAATATGCTGATTTATTATTAGAATTATCAATGTTGGCAACAGTTTTTAATTTTTTTGGAAACTGTGATACTTTTTTCATAATTTTTTGATAAATAAAAAAGTTAATAAAGGAAAGAATTTATTAAAGATTTTATTATTTTTTTAAATTTTTTTTATTTTTTATCACTTCTTATCAATTTAACACATCCTTGTCTGAATGAAAGTTTTAATTTATTTCAAAAAAGAGAAAGAATAAAAATTTACTGACCCCAAACATTTGAACAGTAGTGTATATTGTTAGAAAAGATTTCTATTTTAAATAAATGCTTTTCTATTTAACTTTTTATTCATCAAAGAATCCTGAAAAAGTATTACAGGTTCCCAAAAAATATGAAGCAGCACAACATTTTAATGTAATGATGCTGAAAATTCAGATTTGATTCTTTTTTAAATAATTTTTTTTTTTTAATATTTTTATTTTTCCTGTATTTTTTTTTCATGTATTTTTGGTCTTATTGAGCAGAAGAAACTCCTGTAAAAAACATTATGTATAGTTCTGATCCCAAACTATTGAACGGTAGTGTGTGAGCAGAAGAAACTCCTTTTGTGTGTGTTTGTGTGTGTTTTTGTGTGTGTGTGTGTGTGTGTTTGTGTGTGTGTGTGTGTGTGTGTGTGTACATTGTGAAAAAACTGACTTTGATTGGGAGGACAAAAGTATTTCAGATATTAGTATTTTATGTATATAGTAATGTTTTTAATGAATAATGTTTTTATGAATAATGTTTTTATGATGTTAAACTAGATAATGTTACATTAAGTTTAATTTGAGAAAAAATAGGACAAAAATCACTGCAGTAATCACAATCTGTAACTCCTCAATTAATTCTGATTGTAAGGAGGTTCTGTTGCCATATGGTGTGTTTCCTCTAAGATGACTAACTCCTGCTGTCTTCTCTTCTGCTGCAGAAATGGCTGCAGCACGATGAAGGGCAGAACTCTCTGATGAAAAAAGTGTTTGACACGTACCTGCTGTTCTTCCAGATCAGCCAGTCCACCAACACCCTCAGACACGTCTTCAGCGCCCTGCGCCTCTTCATTCACAAGGTGTCACTCTATCTCTTCATATATGTTCAGACCTTTGTTCTTCCCACCAGTGGGAGTGGTTTCAGCGTGACAGCAGACACGCCCACTGAGTTTCAGAGCAGAGAATACTGCTTATCTTTTCAAAATTTTGATACGTTATTTGCTTGGTGGGATTTTTTAGCACTCAAATTTGGCTGGGTGGTTAATAACACATTTTTCTGTGATGTGACAAACTTAGGAGACATATTTAATATTGCTTTAAACAGACTTTAATATGGAACAGCCGTCCCCTTTTCTGATTTTTAAGAGCTAAGCCGAAGGTGTGTTCTGTTCAGGAGTCTATGCCAGTCCACAGAATTGGGAAAGTTATTAAATTTGGCACACAGATAGAGGACAGGCTCAACATTAATCGGCGCAAGTTTGGAGTCTCTAACTCAAACTCTTTAGCGCAAGCACTTGTCTTGTTTTTATTTTCGTGTAGTGATATGATATTTTTTTTTGGTGAGTTTTTTTTGGAAGATTATTTATCAAGGTAAGTTGAATGTATGTATAAATATTTATTTGTGTGTGTATTTTTTTTTTGCGATTTTCAATTATACGGAAAACCTAGTTTTTCAAACTCATCCTAGACGATTTGTCTGATTTTCACCAAAATTGGCTCAGATCATCTAAAGACCATGCTAGCAAAAAGTTGTGGAATTAAAGTTGATTAGTCAAACCGTTCTCGATAAACGCTCAAACAAATTTGATGAAGAGCACAAAATAGTGGTGATGATGTTTTTTTTCTGTGATTTTTCATATTCAAACCAATATTGGTGTGTTTTATAATAACTACGACCTGAGGCTACCTGCACATTTTCGGCATAGTGCCACCTAGTGGTCGGGAGATATGATAAATACCTTTTTTTGCTTATAACTTCTGAACAGTTTGCCCAAAAATCACAAGACTGGTGTTTTAGATATGTAGTTAGTTTTGCAGCAGCAGCACCCTGTGGTTGAAACTTATAATGAAATTTCAAAAAAATGTTTATAACTTTTGCCTATTATCATGCAACTGGTCTTAATAGAGTCCTTGGATCATGCCGAGAACATCGATACCAATTGTGCCACTTCCTGTCCGTTGGCTGTATCTCTGCAAAGCTTTGGCATATTAACACCAAACTTTGAATGCACCATTGTCATCTCACACTGAACACACCACATCAATTTGATAATAGCGCCATCTATTGGTCAAAAGTGATGAACCTTTTAATCATATTACTAGTGGTTGTATTTATAATTTTTCAGCCATTTTGACTAAAATCATCTTAAAATGGCTTTAATTACTTAACTGCTGTTTGCAGTTATATTTCTATTTGTAGTTATTGGGTTCACCTGTGGTGTGTCATCCGGTGTATTTAAAACACTTTAGTAGACCAAAACCTACCAAAGAACATATCAGTCATAAAGTTTGCAATTTTAACAATTTTACCTCAGTGGGGAAACTCTGGAAGTTTAACTAGGATGATTGAAAGTGTTTTATTTTTTTTTATTTGTGGAGACAAATAGTACTTGAATTAAGCCGCTCCACCAAAAATAAGAGGAACAAAATTTAACAGTTTGAAAGTGTTTTATTTTTTTTTATTTGTGGAGACAAATAGTGATTTATTGTTGTTCTAATAAAACTTTTTTATTATTTTTTATTCATAATGACAATTCATAATATATTTTAATTATCTTTGAGATTTATCATTGGCATGTCTGGCAGAAACTACATTTGGGACCCTGTGTGCAGAATGTAAAAGTGGCCACATTGTGTAGGCAAACATATTAGGCTTGAATCCATTGTGCTCAAACACTTTTTCATGCAAAGTTTAAATTCAATCATCATAATTTTGGAGGGTTGATTAAAAAGCAGCAACACTGAAACTAAACTCAGTAGATCTCTGACTCTCACGCTCTTTCTCTTCAGTTCCCGTCCACGTTTTTCCAGGGTAATGCGGATCTGTGCGGCAGTCTGTGTTATGAGATCCTGAAGTGCTGTAACCATCGCTCCAGCTCCACACTGACCGAAGCCTCCGCGCTGCTCTACTTCCTCATGAGGAGGAACTTTGAGTTTACAGACGGCAAATGCATCGTCCGCTCACACCTGCAGGTCAGGCTTCTGTTACTCTGCTCTTCTGATGTGTGGCTGTCTGTAATTGGGTTACGCTTTATTTCCATATTCCACTTTAGACATTCTACTAACTATAAGTGACTTTGCAGCTACATGTCCACTGACTCTCATTCATTTGTAATTTACAACAGCATTTTAAATAAATAAATAAATAAATCTAAGTTTGCGAAATTAAAGTTATAATATTTTGAGAATAAAGTTAAAATTACTAGAATATTCATCATATTTTTGCAATACAAGATTGAAATTGTAATATTTTAAGAATAAAGTTAATATTTTCAGAATAAAGTCACAGTATTTGGAGAATAGAGCCAAAATTACAAGATTAAAGTCCTAATGTTTTGAGAATAAAGACAATATTTTGAGAGTAAAGTTGTATTTGAGAAACAAAGTAGTATTGTCCTGTTTTCAGTTTGTTTTTTATCAGTTTTCGGGTCTTTTCTGTTGTCAGTTTCATGAGCCGTTTTCTCCCTGTTAATTAGTTCAGTTCTCCTTGGTTTCCTGCCTGTTTGTTTCTATGGTTCCTGATTAGTTTGCTTTGTCTCAGTTCAGTTGTGTTTGCTCGTTAAGTCTCTGTATTTATTCTCTCAGTTTTGGGTCTGTCTTGGTTCTGGTATTAGTGTTAAGCTGTTTTGTCTTAGTACAGTTCTTCCTGTGCACTCCTGAGTTTTTTTGTTCATTAAAAGTTTCCCCTGGATCTCGTACTCCCTCGTTGTGAGAGTTTTAATAATACAGCATGACAAGTATATGGCGTGAATAAATTTAATGTTAAAATCCACCTTCAGTACTCTGCAAAAACATCTGACATCCAACCTTTCATTTTTCACATTGTATTTAATATTAAACACAGCAATAATAACTTCTGAAGGTTGAAGTGGGCTCCAACTCATTAATTTAAGTTATAATATTGTTATTTTTTTTCTGAGGTAAATAATGTTATGCAACTATTCACAAGCTGTTTTATTGACGGTATAAATGCTTGGAAATAATATTTCATGTCTTCAAGTGTCACATTATCAAAATATTATGGCTGTAATCACGCAATATTAGATGTTTTTATTTTATTATTATTATTTTACATGCCACTAAAACACTGCCGTATAACTACATGTAATCTAACTTTCAGTAGTGTATTAGTAGATTGTTTGGTTAGGGTTAGGCTTAGGGTTAGTAGAATAAGTTTATGTACTTACTAAGTCAGTAGAATGTCCGTCAAAATAAAGTGTTAGCAGATATTAAGCAGACAGTCACTAATATATGGAGTTACAAAGTTACTGCTAGAATGTCTTAAGTGTACCATCAGAATACAGTGTTAGCCTGTGTCTGTGTGCCTTGTTGAGGACTGAATGTGAGAAACAGTCACTGAAGCTGATTTGGGTTCTTCCCTTCTCCTCCTCCAGGTGATTAAATCTGTGAGTCAGCTGATCGCTGATGCAGGTATCGGTGGTTCACGCTTCCAGCAGTCTCTGGCCATCATCAACAACTTCGCCAATGGAGACACGCCACTTAAAGTGAGAGTTTAGCAAAGACAACACTTTAAGGCTGTGGTATTGCAAAAATAGTGAGAGATTTCAAACCACAAAATCAAAATATGAACTTAGTTGCTGAAATTGTTTTCAATTCAGTTTGATTCATTCACTGGATCCTCTGCAGCTGAAATAGTATTTTACAAGACAGAAAACAATAAGAGGTGGATAATTATAATCAATCCAATGTAGAAAAAGCTTGTAAATGTCTTCTGTCATTTGTTTACAATGAACCTGCTCTTTATTGCATGTGTGAACACCTCAGTCCTGCACGTAAAGATGATTAACATCCATATCAATATCAAAGTATAGGCACACAGCTGGGGGTCCTGTGCCCCAGTACTGATGAATGGCTAGAAATGCCCCTGTTTTGAAGTAAACGAAGATTAAACGTGGCAAAACAGCTCAAGAAGATTTGAGAGCAACGGTGCAGGACAATTTTAGCTACAAAAATATAATGTGAAACAACAGATCTGATTTGCTTTCTTCCAGAACACCACGTTCCCTGCTGAGGTGAAGGACCTGACCAAGAGGATACGCACCGTCCTGATGGCCACCTCCCAAATGAAAGAGCACGAGAAGGACCCGGAGATGTTGGTGGACCTGCAGTACAGCCTCGCCAACTCCTACGCCAGCACCCCCGAGCTCAGACGCACCTGGCTAGAGAGCATGGCCAAGATCCATGTTAGAAACGGAGACCTGTCTGAGGTCAGGATGACTTCATCGAGAGGATCTTTTGATTAGCTGGATTTATGCATGAATGGAGCTCGTGTAACACAAAACAAGATGCTAGAAGACACAATTCAATATATGCAATAAATGAGAATGATGATTGTCGGTAACTTTCATGTTTTGAAAAACATGAGGGTGTGAATTTTCATTTTTGAGGGTTTTTTTTGTTTCTGTTTATTTGTGATTTGGGTCAGTTAATTAAATTTGCTGAAAATGTGCTCACTCTCAGGACATCCAAGGTCAGGATGAGTTTGTTTCTTCATCAGATTTGTAGAAATGCAGCATTGCATGAGTGTCTCAGCAATGGATGCTCTGTAGTGAATGGGTGCCGTCAGAATAAGAGTCCAAACAGCTGATAAAAACATCACAATAATCAACAGCACTCCAGTCCATCAATTCACATCTGGAGAAGACAAAAGATGAAACACATTCAGCATTAAGACGGTTTAACTAATTTAACTAATTTAACTGATGGACTGGAGTGCTGTGGATTATTGTGATGTTTTTATCAGCTGTTTGGACTCTCATTCTGACGGCACCCATTCACTGCAGAGCATCCATTGCTGAGACACTGATGCAGTGCTACATTGGCTGAACTGTTCCTTTAAAGCCTCATTCATGCAGATGTCAGTGCCTCAGATCTGAATTCGTCTGAAAGAGACTAGTGCTTTTGTTAATTAAAAATGAAATTCTGACAACACTTTTCATTGTCCACTTCAGGCGGCCATGTGCTATATCCACATCTCAGCCCTTATAGCAGAGTCTCTGAGGAGGAGAGGTGAGCAGCTGCTCGTGGCCATCAGTATTTAAGCAATCCCTGCTATCAATGTGCGCCTAATATCAGTGTGATAGTCTCTTGATTTTTATTTAGCAAACGTTGCATAAACAGCCTTCCTATAGAGCTTTGGTTTACATGCTGTTTGACCACTGCTGCTCAGTTGTTGTTGTTTTTTCAGTGCTGCACTTCATTATGAAAATTGCTCCTAGCTCCTTCCTGCCACTTGCTTTATTCCTTATAGTGTGAGTTTTTGTGGTCTTGTCATTAGATGCTTTCTAGCTGATTGTGCGTGCATGCTGGCGTAGATACATGACTTACAGTAGATGCATGGCTGGAGCGCTTGCCTTCGCTCTAAGTTTGAAATAGGGGTGAGCAGTGTGAACTAAATTATCATTACAGTATGGCTAATTGGATATAATGTTAACAGTATATATCATAATCTGGCTATTTTTACTGGAAATTCAATTAACGGCTGTGGAAAGTTTATAAATGCTGCTTCATATCACTTCATTATCATTAACAATCTAGCAGAATCTCTTGCACGGTGCATCCCGTCATACTGCTCAGCCCTAGGTTGTGAGTAAACCTGTGTTAAACCTGATGCCCCTCTGCAATCACAGGTTACTGGAAGTCTGAGAAGGGTCGGATCTCAAGTGTGAGCAAAGAGGGAGCCTGTGTAATTAACTCTAGCCCCTTACTAACTCCCCGCGATGGAGAAAGTGAGTGCACCTCCGCCTGCCCCGTCCTGTAGTGTCCTTCACCCCTTCAGGGGTCCCAGTCTGTCTTACTGTCTAAACTATAAGTTATTATTATTACAGAGCTACTTTTAAAGCAGCTTAGTTTACCTCAACCCTACATGTCAGGTCAGTTTTGTTACTGTTTCACAGTACATATTGTTTCATAGCAGCTTTACAGAAAAGTTTGCCACACTAAGTGAACCAAAGACAAATGTGGCAAGGAACAGATTCCCTAAAAATGTCTAGGTTACATACTTGGCCTTTTCCAGAGGCTTAGCTTTACATCCTCAAATATTTTTTCAGTCGCATTTAAAGGTGACCCTGGCAAAAAAAAAACACGATTCACACATGCGTAGACAATTTCACATGCATGAAACCTAATTCACATACACACAAGAGTGAGAGTGCATTCAAGGAGAGTAGTTTTGCACATGTTCAGATGAAATCACAATAATGGCAGAAGCTTCCTTTGTTTGAGTCTGTGCGTCAGAAACGGAAGTGCTAAAAATTGCTAAAAATTGGCTTCACTTGTCTCAATTGAGTTCCAATTGGGTCGCTGTGTCGCATTTCTTTTACTGTCTATGGGATTACTGATGTAAGGCTTAAATTTCCGTTCTAATTAATCCATATCGCACAAAAGGTGCGCAGAATCGTGCTCCTTGAATGCACTCTCAGTGACTTATGATATGATTGGTTGAATGGTAAGCTCGCATCTGATTGGCTAAAGAGTACGACAGACCCACGTGGGAAGAGAGCTCTGCCAGGAAAGTCTCAAAAACACACACACACAAATCCGAGTGGATTCGTAGTAAATGACGATTTGTACATTCAGACACTCATACATTTTAAACATTCAGAGGTTTTTGTGCACAGTTGTATATCTACGAATTGTGTTTTGCATTTGTGAAACGTATTTTATGAATATTTATGCACGTGAATTTTTTTTGTGTGTATGTGAATTAGGTTTCATGCATGTGAAATTGTCTACGCATGTGTGAATCGTGTTTTTTGCGTGAATTATATTTGAGACTAATCTGCTTCCATACTTGGTGCTCAGTCAGTCGGTGACAAAAATTATTTTCTTATTCACTGTTCTTGTCTTGTTTTATGAAAATACAAAGATTGATGTGTTAACAGATGAAGTGATGGATAGATAGTTACAAGATGCATAGATAAATGAATGAGTAACATACTCCCTGTGTTTGTGCATGGACCTGCAGGTTCATTCAGTATGGGCTGGGCCGCCTTCATGAACATCTCTCCTAATGTGAAAGAAGAGGGAGCGATGAAGGAGGACGCCGGCACTCAGGACACAATCCGTACACAGAGGTGCAGAATCTCTCCACACATCTCAGAGGAGCGAGTGTTTATAATGTGCTGAGTGACCTCTCTGTCCTGTAGGACACTCTGGTGGAGCAGCTGGAGATGTGTGTGGATTACCTCTGGAAGTCTGAGAGGTACGAGCTCATCGCAGAGATCAACAAACCTGTGATAGCTGTCTTCGAGAAGAGACGAGATTTCAAGGTACTTGGTCTGATTATCAGTGGACTGGTAAGAAAACACAAGGGACGTGTTGATGAACTGTATGTGTGTGTCCTGTAGCGGTTATCAGAGCTGTACTACGACATTCACCGCTCGTACCTGAAGGTGACAGAGGTGGTGAACTCTGAGAAACGCCTGTTTGGACGCTACTATCGCGTGGCTTTCTATGGACAGGTGAGACACGCAAACACTTGTTGTTTCTTAACTCACTCATATTTCTGCAGTCCTGATACAATCTGCACCATTCTCTGCAAAGAACAGCTCTGCTATCACATGTTGACATTAACAGATTTATTCTAATATGTTATTTTTTAGGTTCATAACAACACTGGGGAAAAAATGATTCTTCGGACAAACATATATATTTTCCCAAAACATATAAAGAACAATAATAGACCATATAAATGGAATCAATATATTTTCTTTAGACGTAAGCCAAAATTTTACTTAATGTAGATCAATATAATATTATTTTTTTGGGCTTATTACAACTTATTTTCATTATAAATAAAATCTGAATTTGCTTAAATGTTGAATTTTCTCTAAAACTAAAATCATTTTGTTTGTCAATGTATACAATTGCAAGAATCTTCGAAAGACTTTAGTGTTTATTCTGATGTCCTTTTAAAATATGCATCATATTCTCCATTATGTACTACACAGCAAAATCCCCAGTGTTAATTTAACACTCTGAGTGTGGACTCATATAACACTGAAGTAGTGTTAAAAGTAACACTGAAGCAGCGTTTAAAGTTAATGAGATGAATTAGTTGATTAATTGAGTGATGATTGACCATTATTGAAGACACCTGATGTTAACAAGCAGAATCACTAAACGAGAAAAACACAATATTTGTGTGTCACCATTATAGTGGTCAGTGTTTGCTTTAGTTGGGATCTTGACCCTTGACTTTTTAACATTCAATTTTGTTTGGCTGATATAACTGAGTTATAACAGACAGATAAGCCGAGAGTAAAAGTCATCAGGTTGTGATGATTTATGTTTTAATGTAATCATTATGTGCCTTGAATCATTGAACTCATTCAGAGTCTTTTCTCTGAGTTATATTTCCTTGATTGAGTATAACAACTTTTGATGCCACAGTGAAAAAGTCTGTATCTGCTATACATTTTGTAAGGGTCCCTTGCAAATTGTTCTGATTTTTTTTTTCAAGATTCATTATTTTAGGCACACACAGACATCAAGAATCAGTGTATGAATCTCAACAACGGTGACAAACAGCATATTCAGATAAACAGATCAACTCTGAACATCACAAAACTAAATACTAAAAAGTCACATAAAAATGGCAAAAATGATGAGTTTTTATTGGCTATAACATGCTTTTTTGATGGTCACCATTGTTGTGATGCTCACGCTGATTTTTGATGTCTGTGTGTCTAAATAAAAACTTATTTATTATGTAGCTGTAACTATGTTGATTAGGGCAAAAATGCAAGGTCTTGTATTTTTCATTTAACTTATGTAATAAAGACAATCCAACTCAAGTATTCAGATCCATAACATAATCAACAACACATGACCACATTTCCTCTGGTTTGTCTGTCTGTTATAACTCAGTTACCACAGCCACACAAAACCTGAAGTTAACCACTTAAGGGTCAAGATCCCAACTAAAGCGAACACTGACCACTATAATGGTGACACACAAATTGTGATTTTATTCTTTGGTGATTCTGCTTGTTAACATCAGGTGTCTTCAATAATGGTCAATCATCACTCAATCAAACACCTAATTATCTGATTAACTTCAACACTGCTTCAGTGTTACTTTTAACACTGCTTCAGAGTTTATATGAGTCCACACTCAGAGTGTTAAATTAACACTGGAGATTTTGCTGTGTACCGAAAAAATCTGCACGTCTCTGGTGTCAAGCCAAAAGAGCATTTAAACTAAATAGTTTGTTTAATTTTTTATTTACTTTTAGACAAACTGATCAAAACCCAGTCATACACACCTGATTCAGGCCATCAGCTCATTAGTAGAGACTCCATCACCTCAAGTATGAGCTGAGGTTTAGGTCCCACTTTATATTTGGTTATATTATTGTGAACTGCATTTTTATCTTACAGTATTTCCTTATAAGCTGCACTTAAGAGGATTTTTATGTTGAAAAAAGCGCCATTATTTAGCCCTCTGATTTGAACACTTTATTTTAATGGATGCATCTCTTTTGAGGGCCCACCATCTAGTTTAAGTAGTCTATGCTAATTTTATATTCCACTGCTGATTGTTGAAAATCATTTTAGCGCCACCAAGTTATCAGTCGTGTAGCAAGAGTCTGTCGATAGCAAACATTTTTTATTTGTCAGTCGACTCATGTTGCAACATGATGTTTTGTTGTGAGAAATCAGTCTTGGTTTGTGAATAGGCCTTTAAACCTCAACAAACTTTAAAACTGACATAGAAAAAATAAAATAAGGTAGCAAATAAATACAAACTGATGTGGAAAATCAAAGAAATGAAAACTCAAATTCACATGACTATTATGAGTTCACTCAAGCTTTATTATGCCAAGTATTTGAAGGCAAACAAATATTTCTTTCTGATCTCCTGGGCTCGTATCTCAGTAATGCGTGTGTTTAAACACTCTCCTGTTCTCTCCTGTGTGTTGTGTATATATCAGGCAGTGGTAAGTTCGGTTCATTTAAGTCTTTTCATGGTTTAACACTCCTAATCTATCCCTGCTGGCTAATAATGTGTGCGACACGAGTCTCACAGGGTTTGATCCCCAACAAGATTGTGCTCCTCTGCAGATCTAATCCTGAGCATTTATACCGTGTGTGTACATTGTGAGTGTCTTCAGGTAAATCAAGGTGTGTTTCAGACAGAGACTGAATCTAAATGTGAAGTTAACCTTCATTAAAAAAGTTGAGTTCATTGTGCTTTGTCATTTTAACAGCGTGTAGCTTTTACTGTTGTGATCCACATTATTTCGAACACAAGAGCAGCTATTTGTATCTTGAATGTGTGAAGTGACATTCGCTTCTAGTTATTTTAGCTGTACAAAAACAGTCTATACTGCTTGATATTGCAAACTGGTATTTGTTATCACTGAATATATTATTGTAATCATAGTTTGTAGCACTAATACACTCAATACAAAAAGTTTTACCAATTCACTGTACTTTGTTAGTCTTATATTTATTCATGCATAGCTAATGAATCAGAAATCTCACACATTAGGGAAGACACTTTGAAGGATTTGTGAAGCCAAGATAAAAACTGGAAAATAATCCTAAGCAAGTGACAACAAAATGAACGTTTTCTCATAAAGGGCTATTTTTGCCATTAACATGATTTCCAGGGACAGTTTTTGACCTTTAGGGCAAACTTTATAACCTTATTAAATGCGTGTGTGATATTTCATGACAATTCATATATGTATTAAATATATGCAATTAGAATAAGACACTATAGACACAAGTCAAATGAAATTAATATCAATATAATCCATGTTGCCACTCCAGAAGTACATACATTTAGAAGTAATTACACAGACTGTTTAATGCAGCCCAGAGATGCCATGAATGCATTTACACTACATTTACAAGTGCATAAATATGTGACCCTGGACCACAAAACCAGTCTTAAGTGTCTTTTTTTTTTTTTTTTTTTTTTGGAACACTATACATAATCTGAAAGCTGTTATGATAGGACAATATTTGGCCGAGATACAACTATGTGAAAATCTGGAATCTGAGGGTGCAAAAAAATCAAAATACTGAGAAAATAGCCTTTAAAGTTGTCCAAATGAAGTAATTAGCAATGCATATTACTAATCAAAAATGAAGTTTTGATATATTTACAGTAGGAAATTTACAAAATATCTTCATGGAACATGATCTTTACTTAATATCTTAATGATTTTTGGCATAAAATAAAAATTGATAATTTTGACCCATACAATGTTTTTTTGGCTATTGCTACAAATATACCCCAGAGACTTAAGACTGCTTTTGTGCTCCAGGGTCACAAATAATGTTAGGAGAGGAATATAAAATATACTGAATACATAACTATGAAATTATACTTTAAGTATGAAACTAAAAGCCACCAGTAGGTGGCGACAAGTCACTGTCTTAATAAGTGAGTCATTGATTCAGTCATTCAACCAATTCGTTCAGGACGGCTGATTTCATTCAGGAATAAAGCTTGCTCATATCAGAAGTGTGTACTAGTATACTTCTCTTACTGTTTCTGCCATATAAAGATATGCTAAAATAGTAAGAGTAGTATACTAATATGTAGTACGAATTTAACAACTGTCTTTATGAATGGTTGAATCATTGACTCACTCGATTCGTTCAGAAACACAGAATCCTTCAGGAATGAACACCACTGTTGATCGAAGATGCAATGATTGGTCAAATCAGTCCATACTGAAAATATTGTATCTAAAATGTACGTCACTTAATATTTACTTGAAGATAACACTGACATTTATTTATTTATTTTATACCACTGTATAAAGTATAAAATAAAGATCTTTAAAAAAGGACAGATGAGCAACCGGCTGAAGTCTGTGCTGGTAGATGGACAGTCCAACCTAAAACCAGACAGATGCTCTGTACTAGACACACTGTAGCTCATGCGCTGTGCTGTGTTCACCAGGGCTTCTTTGAGGAAGAGGAGAGTAAAGAGTTTATCTACAAGGAGCCGAAGCTCACAGGACTGTCTGAGATTTCTCAAAGACTCCTCAAACTCTACTCAGACAAGTTTGGAGCTGATAACGTCAAGATGATCCAAGACTCCAACAAGGTGTGTCCTGCTGGATCCTTCTCTGGCCTGTGAATGAATCACAGTGAATCTCTTTTATAGTCACTAGGATGACGCCGTTGTTGGCTGGGTGTTTTTCCGCAGGTGAATCCTAAAGACCTGGACCCCAGATTTGCCTACATCCAGGTGACCTACGTAGTGCCTTATTTTAATGAGAAGGAACAGCTGGAGAAGAAGACCGACTTTGAGCGCCATCACAACATCAACCGCTTTGTGTTTGAGACGCCCTTCACTCTTTCTGGAAAAAAACATGGAGACGTGGAGGAGCAGTGCAAAAGAAAAACCATTCTGACCAGTGAGGCAAATTAACATTAAATTAAAACTGAAACGACAGGAAAACACCTTTATAGACCTTTCTATAGGATGAAAACAATTTAAAGGTGCTGTAAGCTACTAAAGCTTAGAAAAAAGAAAAGAAAAGAAAACTGTGACTTTTTATCTGTGAAAACAAAACTTTGAATTATGACATGTAAAGTCAGAATTGCGAGATGCATATTCATAATTGTGAAATAAATCATCTTTCTATTTTTAATTCTGTGGTAGAAACAAAAAAAACTGAATTTGGTAAAAAAAATAAAATACATTCTGTCTTTATATAAGTCTGTGGTTTGTTTCTACCACAGAATTAAAAAAATAGAAAGATGATTTATTTCACAATTATGAGTCTGCATCTCGCAATTCTGACTTTACATGTCATAATTCAAACGGTTTGTTTACAGAGTTTCTCAGAATATAAAGTAAACTGATGTATTATGAGATAAAAAGTCAGTCAAAGCTTTAGTAAAAATCTTACTTTCAAAATTCAGACTTTTTTTTCTTGCAATTCTGAGAAAAAAAAAGTGAGAATTGTGAGATTTAATAAACTCAGAACTGTGTAGGATTGGGAAAAATCAGAAGTTTGTGTTTATATCACAATTTTCTGTTTATGTCACAATTCTGAGTTAACATCTTGAATTTCTGACTTTATATGTCTTAATGTCTTTTTTTCTTTCAATTCTGAGAAAAAAGTGAGAATTGTGAGAGTTAAAATTAGAAAATCCAAGAAAATAGTCAGTTTTTATAAAGTTTGTCACAATTCTGACTTCTTTTTCTCTGAATTCTCAGGAAAAAAAGACATACAGATTTGCAAGAGGGAAAAAATCGAAATTGTGAGATAAAGTCATTATTTTATTTTTTTATCCCATGGTGGAAATGGTAAGCATTGTTAGGCATTCTAGAGCTTCTGCTCGGCTTCACAACTGAATTATACACTCTGCTTCTTTCAAGAGGCAGAAACCCAGCAAGCATTGTGTTTGTTTTCAGGCACTTTGAAGCGCTCAGTTCCCTTCTTTCTCTGTTGCCCTATTGCTTTTAGGACATTTGGCTGTGTAAGCCATTGTTGACAGCTGGATAATTGCAAACATTTTGCAGCCTTCCAGCTCATGAAAAGCACTCTTCTGTACTGTACTGTAAAAATCTATCAGCTGCTCAGTTTCCAGCATGGCATGTACTGTATGCACTGCCCGCTGTTAATGTGAAAAATTACCTCAAAATGCCTCAGACCTAACCGTGGCGCACAGTCACTGTCTACAGAGACTAGGACTCTCACAGAGACTGTGCGACGTTATTTCACTGTTTTATTTTAAGGAGGAGGATTATTTTCTGCAAATTATTCCAGCACTTTAAATTGATTACATTCCAATACAAAAGTAAAATGGGTGTTGAAAGGCATTTCATGTTGGTTTCGGAGTGATTTGTGTGAGTGAATAGCACAACAGGCCATTGTAAATACAAAAATATATGGATAATATTGTCAGAAGCACTGACCTAATTATGGCCATTTTGTATTTTTGACAGAATGGATATGTGTTTATTTCTTTGCAAACCTGGCAGATATTTGATGTTACAGACCCTTTCTTCAAACACGCTCAGATCTGTGCTGTCTGTGTTGTTCTGCAGCGAGCTCTAGTTTTCCCTTCTTGAAGAAGCGTATCGAGGTGGTGGAGCAGCAGAGCACGGAGATGAACCCCATCGAGGTGGCGATCGACGAGATGAGCCGGAAAGTGTCTGAGCTCAATCAGCTGTGCAGCATGGAGGAGGTGGACATGATCCGGCTGCAGCTCAAACTGCAGGGCAGCGTCAGCAGTGAAGGTGAGCCATGCTCTGATCCTGCGTAGTGTGAGCGGATGTGCACCTCTTCAGCCATATATGATATTAAAGCGATAGTTCACACAAAAATGAAAATCTGCTCGTCCCCAGGGCATCCAACACAAATTATGCTTTTTTAACTTCAGCCGTATAATGCATGGCAATGGTAACAAAATCTGTGAGAGTAGAAAAAACATGCACAAACAAATCCAAATTAAACCCTGCGGCTAGTGACGATACACTGATGTGTAAAGACACAAAACGATCAGTCTGTGCAAGAAACAACAGTATTTATATGGTTTTTTACCTCTTATTCACAAACTGTTAGAACTATCCTGAGCAGCAGGTGTCGTCTTCTTCTTCTTGCTTGCTTTATGGTGGATCGCAGACTTATAAGTGCATTACCGCAACCTATCTCTCAAATGGACCATTAACACTATCTATAATCTCGATTAGGAGTGTCAATGGTCCATTTGAGAGATAGGTGGCAGTAATGAATTTATGAGTCTGTGATCCGCCATAAAGCAAGCAAGAAGAAGATGCAGGCTGCTGTGAAGCGTTCACAAGAGTTCTAACAGTTCAGACATTGCGTGAATCCGTGGTAATAAATGATATAAATACTGTTCAGTTTCTTGCACAGACTGATCGTTTTGTGTCTTTACACATCAGTGTATCGTCACTAGCCGCAGGGTTTAATTTGGATTTGTCTGTGCATGTTTTTTTTACTCTCGCAGATTTTGTTACCATTGCCATGCATTATACGGCTGAAGTAAAAAATCATAATTTGTTTTCTACTGAAGAAACAAAGTCACGTACGTCTTGGATGCCCTGGGGGTAAGCAGATAAACATCACATTTTCATTTTTGGGTGAACTATCGCTTTAAATATAATGTGTGGTATCCTGAAATACTCTTTCTGTCATATTGCAGTTTTCGTTATTTTTTTTTTTTGTCTCCACATCATGCATTTAAAAATTGTTTAATGCACATCTAGCCATTTTCTAAATCCTTACATAAGTGACCCCATATGCAAATGCTATATATATATATATATATATATATATATAATATATATATATATATATATATATATATATATATATATATATATATAAAATATTTTTTTTTCTGTTTTTTCTTCATATGTGAAATACATTGCCATATGAAATAAAAACTTATATGAAACCCATTAGAAATTAGAACAATTTAATGTATTAACATATATTTAGTTTTAATGTTTGTGTGTGTTATACATATTTGGTCATGTCATGTACATGTATATCCATCCTAAAACCTGCTTTGATATTATATAAGTAAATATAAAAAAATAGACATGCATTTAAAAATGTATTACATAAACATATATATAAAAACATACATAAACATAAAGATTTTTGGTATATATGTTGTCTTAATAAAGCTGCAAATATAAATAAAATTGCTACATATAATACCATATAAAGAATCATATAGGTATTAACAACATATATACATATATAACTTTGTTATGGTTATTTTATATATGTTATAAACTTCCCAGAGAATGTGCATATGTGAAACTCATACATCACCTTGTAGGTAACATATATAGCAGATTCACTCTTGATATAGAGCAATATATGTCATACAGTATATCACATTTCCATAACTCTGGTAGCACTAGCATTAGCTATTCTAGCATCTTGACTAAGACTGTGGAATAGGAAGGTACTTCATGAATTTGTGTGTTGTTTTAGGTAAATGCTGGGCCCATGGCCTACGCCCGAGCCTTCCTCGAGGAGAAGAACGCCAAGAAATACCCAGACAACCAAGTCAAACTCCTGAAAGAGATCTTCAGGTGCTTCTGATTTTATTACCTAAAACTGTATCAGCAGTCTTCTGTCAGCAGACGGAGCTGAAGGAGGAGACAAAGTAAAGATGAGATGATTATTATCATCTGTCTAAGGAATAGTTTATTAAATAATCCTAGTTGCGTAGGTTTCCGCTCTCAGACTGAATGGATTTAAAACACAAGACAAATGTATGATTGCGCTCTTGAAGCAAATACACACAGGTTGCTACAACAGTTTTTCGATCCTGTAGTGACTGTGATCGTGGTTTGTGTGTGGTCCTGCAGGCAGTTCGCAGACGCGTGTGGTCAGGCCCTGAAGGTGAACGAGCGTCTTATAAAAGAAGATCAGCTGGAGTATCAGGAGGAGATGAAAGCTCATCATAAAGACATGCTGACCGAGCTCTCCGCCGTCATGAACGAGCAGGTCAGCAGCACACTTCTCCATCAAACACCACTCTTTCCTCGCCATTACGTGTTTTCTCTGAAATATGTGGTAGGGGGCGCTATTACACATCCTCTGAAAGAGTACTGAATCTCTGGATCAAAACACAGGTGAAAAAACTAGCAGAAGCACGTGATCGTGTAAATAACTCGATTATCAAACATTAAGCAGCTTATAAATAAAACCTGGCTGAATTTACTGAATCAGGAAGTGGTTTAGGACTGTGAAGCTCCGGAGGTGTTGATGGAAGTGATCTACTCCATCTATGTTTTAATCATCGATATGAATCCCATCTTTGTGAACAAAAAGCTGAGAAAATCAGTTTTTGTCAGTGTTGCTTTTTTAGTGAAATTTAGCCTCATTCAAGTGTTGACAGAAGAATGCATGAAGCTAGAATTAAACGGTTTGTTTTGTTTAAAAGCAAAGGTTCAGTACTGCATGCTTGTGCCATTCATATAACACAATATTGTGTCATGAAAGTTTTGTGAAAATGGTCAAAAATGCTGGTGGTGGCTGGCAACTTCATAAAAAAACACTGGCGGGGAAAGAGTTAAATGCATGTTAAATGGTGAAACAAAACTTTTTTTTCTGCCTTTTGCTTGTAAGTTGTTACTTTGTGTGTTAATGGCATGTTTTTTTCTATATTTTTAAAGATCCTGTACACAAGACAACCCGGAACAGAACGGCATAGTGTCATCTGAGCTGCCAGTGAGTTTGGGAAACTGCTCAGACATTTTCATCCAACATTTTCTGACTAGAGGGAGTGCAAAAACTGTTGATTTTAATTAAATACACATAGACAAAAAGGAAAGGATTTGCAGTTTTGTGGACAAAGCAGAATGCCGTGTCTGAGTGTGTGCTACACAGGCAAACTTACACACACACACTCAAAACACACACACACACACACACACATGCGCACACACACACACACACACGCATGCGCGACACACACACACACACACACACAGCATGCACGCATGCACACACACACCACACACACACACACGCACAGCACACACAATCACTCACTCCCACACACACACACACACACACACATCACACACACACGCACTCACACACACGCACACGCGCGCACACACACACACACTCACACACACGCACACACACACACACACACACGCATGCACGCATGCACACACACACACGCACGCACGCATGCACACACACACACGCACACACACACAATCACTCACTCACACACACACACACACACACACACACACAATCACTCACTCACACACACACACACAATCACTCACTCACACACACACACAAACTCACTCAATCACTCACTCACCCACCACACCACACACACACAATCAGTCACACACACACACACACACACACAATCACTCACACACACACACACACACACAATCACTCACACACACACTCACTCACACACAATCACTCACTCACAATCACTCACTCACACACAATCACTCACACACACCACACACGCACACACACACACAATCACCACACACACACACACACACACAATCAACTCACACACACACACACACACACACACAACTCTCTCTCACACACACACAATTACACTCACACACACACACCACACACACACACACACTCACTCACTCACTCACACACACTCTCTCTCTCACTCACTCACTCACTCACACACACACACACACACACACACACACATTCACAATCACTCACACACACACACAATCACTCACACCCACACACACACACACACACACAATCACTCACTCACTCACACACACACACAATCACTCACACACACACACACACACACACACACACAATCACTCACACACACTCACACTCAAACACTCACACACACACACTCCAATAGCTTCTGAAGAACTGAGGTACATCATCACATCAAAGATGCCTTTTCTCTAGAGCCTGTTCTTTTCAGGAAGCAGTGACCTTAAGTAACTCGACTAAGCCAAGCGTTCCTTGCTTTCTGCTGTTTCACTGATGTCTGAATGCTGCCAGGCGTATGCTCATATGATCGTGTCATAAACAGTGTTGAACACAATCTCTAGTCCCCGAGTGAATGTTAAAGCTCCTAACAGTCTCAGCGCATCTTCATTTTACAAACGCGGATGTGCTATTTTATACATTTTCTAGATTGACAGTGTTTTACTGTACTGTTGTAAATTGTAAATAAGAATAATTAAAATTTCAAATGTTTCTTTTTATATATTAAAAGATGATATATGAATTGTTTGTGTCGGTTATTAATGCAGAACATTGATTGAATAAAACCGTTAACGTCCAAAACTGAAAAGACAAAACTAACGAGATGAAATACAAACACAAAAATAAAACTTCATGCCTGAAAATGTGCACTGAATTATCAGTATACAATCTGACACTGATGCAGTGTTTAGTTCTTTACGTTTTAGGTTTTTGTTTTTCTACAAAAGATGCATTATTGTAAAAACAACCAAACTTCTGAAAACAGTTTAGCACTATTATTCCTTGTTGATAGATAATTATGGAGTAAATTTACTATTTTTTATGCAATCAAACATAGTGTTTGAAATTAAAGCTATTTTTAATGTAAAAATATAAGATTGCAAATTAAGACTAACCACTCTGTGCAAATGTTTATTCAGTGTGCTATTAGTATACAGTACTTCTTTTTAATTAAAAATAAGAGTATACTTTCAATCTACATTTTATGTGCTTAAGCATAAAAAAAATACTTATAAGTACAGTATTT